>NW_027591793.1:12500-74006 GCF_964213995.1 Mustelus asterias | reverse complement strand
CACCACCCTGTCTCTAACCATTGACCAAATCGGAAAAGTCTCTATCCTCAGGAGTGTGACTACCTCCTGGTACAAAGTGTCCTGGTGGCTTCCTCTATCCTGATGTGTGGCAGTGTCTGCAGCTCAGCCTCCAGCTCAGTGACTCTGAACCAAAGCTCCTCGAGCCGCTGTCACTTAGTGCAGAGTTTGCCCTGAACCATAACGGCATCCAGGGTCTCCCACACAGTGCAGCCGAGACACATCACCTGCCTCGCCACCTTTAATGTGTTTTAATTAACTATTTTGTTACATTATTAAGTCATTTATTTTCCTTTTTCTATATTTTATTAAGCTTACCACCAGTTCCTACACCATTTTAAATCTTAAGTATGGAATAGACTGGAACCACTTAGCGGATACTCAGAGCGAACTTCCTTCCCTGTAGTAGAGTAAGAACCAATTTGAAACTCGCCGGCGTGCTCTCAGTTCCAAACTGCACTCAATTCGCCTCAGTCCTTTCCAAGGTCCACATCTACAGTAATTATCATTCACCAACTTTTACAGATGCACCATAGAAAACATTCTTTCTGGTTGTATCACAGCTTGGTATGGCTCCTGCTCTGCCCAAGACCGCAAGGAACTACAAAAGGTCGTGAATGTAGCCCAATCCATCACGCAAACCAGCCTCCCATCCATTGACTCTGTCTACACTTCCCGCTGCCTCGGGAAAGCACCCAGCATAATCAAGGACCCCACACACCCCGGACATTCTCTCTTCCACCTTCTTCCTTTGGGAAAAAGATAACAAAAGTCTGAGGTCACGTACCAACCGACTCAAGAACTGCTGCTGTCAGACTTTTGAATGGACCTACCTTGCATTATGTTGATCTTTCTCTACATCCTAGCTATGACTGTAACACTACATTCTGCACACTCTCCTTTCCTTCTCTATGAACAGTATGCTTTGTCTGTATAGCGCGCAAGAAACAATACTTTTCACTGTATACTAATACATGTGACAATAATAAATCAAATCAAATCATTCTCGGCAGAGACCGTGTTCTGATTGACTTTGTGTCACACTAATTGTCTCCCTGACTGTCGCTGGGTCAAAATCCTAGGACTCCCTATCTGATCACTGTGGGTGTACCCACACCATGTGGACTGAGACAGTTCAAGGAGGCTGATCATCACCTTCCCAAGAGCAATTCGGAATGGTCCTTTTCAGCAACCCCACATCCCAAGACTGACATTTAAAAAACATATCATCCTCTTACCCATTGTGCAATCAGGGGAGCACAGGGGTTTATATATTGAATAGCAAGAGATACCCAAGCAGGACTGGAGAACGGTCGGCTGAGCTGGTTGCGCTTTTGGCAGGAATTGGGTTTAGCCACAGAAGCAGAGTTACCCCACGAGGTTCTGTGGGGCTGACGGTGCTCAGAGGGAAGGAGGGGTGGAGCTGTTACATTTCTTCCGTCTCATTCTTCAAAACTGATTTTATTTCATGCAGCTCCCAGAGCGCCCACGAACTGGAGACTGGGGAAGTTGCTGGGCCAGGGGGCCTTCGGCAGGGTGTATTTGTGCTACGATGCTGACACAGCAAGAGAACTGGCAGTGAAACAAGTTCAGTTTGACCCAGACAGTCCTGAGACTAGCAAGGTGAGAATACTGCAGAGTATGATGGCAGATGTGGGCAGCATTGCAGGTAGAGGGAGAGACACAATGTGCTGCATTGATGGAGAGAGACGCGGGGAGCTGTGTTAATGGAGAGAGACGCGGGGAGCTGTGTTAATGGAGAGACGCGGGGAGCTGTGTTAATGGAGAGACGCGGGGAGCTGTGTTAATGGAGAGAGACGCGGGGAGCTGTGTTAATGGAGAGAGACGCGGGGAGCTGTGTTAATGGAGAGACGCGGGGAGCTGTGTTAATGGAGAGACGCGGGGAGCTGTGTTAATGGAGAGACGCGGGGAGCTGTGTTAATGGAGAGAGACGCGGGGAGCTGTGTTAATGGAGAGAGATGCGGGGAGCTGTCAGCAAGATCAGGATCTTGTGTGTTGTTGCTCTGCACCCTCTGGGTTTCCTGACAGCTCTGATTCATTCTTTTCAGGAGGTGAATGCTCTTGAATGTGAAATCCAGCTATTGAAGAATCTGCACCATGAGAGGATTGTCCAGTATTATGGCTGTTTGCGGGACCCGCAGGAGAGAACTCTTTCTATCTTCATGGAATATATGCCAGGCGTAAGCTCCAATCCTCAGTTTTCCGATGACAATGAGTCTTTTCTGTTTCTGTTATTTGATAACTAGCTGGGAAACTGCCGGTCGGCCCGTTTCAAACCACCTGAAGACAAAGACTTTAGCGATAACTTGAAAAAGCAGAATTTCTCAAAGGGATGTGGGGGTGGGGTGCTCCCAGGGTTGGAACGTGGAATTCCGGGTCGGATGGGGGCGGGATTTGGGTTGGGAGGATGTAGAGGGAGTGAGAATTGTGGGTGGGGGAGGAAGACGGGGATTCTTGGGCAAGGGAAACCTTCAGGGGCTTCGTTTGGTGATTTGAGGATGTCTTTGAATCGCTGAAAATTACAAACCATTTCTTTAATGAAGGAAAGGACAAGAAGGGAAGCATGAGGCTGGCGAATGGACTGTTTTATTTGAAGTGGTATGCTTTGTTGTTTACTGAGGTTTAAGGTTGTACATCAAGTGATGGTGAGGAGTAGCAGTAATTAGAAAATTGTTAAGCCAGTAACTGGCTAACAGCAGGAAGGAGCAGGAGCTGAGGGAGCTCAGTGAGTGGCCGGTGGGAGCAGCGCACAGGGAGTGTTCGAAAAGTGAGAACAGCCCGGCGAGGACCTGATTTTGTGAATAATTAAACTTTCAAGACTCCAGTTTATAATAAATATTCTGTAAAGTTAAAATATGGCAGGGCAGCTAGGTCACATGCAATGTACATCCTGTGACACGCAGGTCGTCATGGTCACTTCACCTGACCTAAACAAACGTGCAGTGTCACCTGACCTGAACAAACGTGCAGTGTCACCTGACCTGAACAAACGCGGGCAGTGTCATGTGACCTGAACAAACGCACGCAGTGTCATGTGACCTGAACAAACGCGGGCAGTGTCATGTGACCTGAACAAACGCGGGCAGCGAGTGTCAGCAGCTGCAGAAACATGAGCTCCGGGTTTGGAATTGTGAATAAATCCCGAGTCGCTGCGATGCATCAACCAAATTGAGAGCTACGTGGTGAGCACATTCAGGAGATGATCACACCACAGGTTAGCTGCAGGTAAGTAGAGGGGAAATGGGTGAGCGTCTGGCAGTCTGGAATCCGAGGCAGGTAGTGCAGGAATGCCCTGAGTCCATCTTGGTCACTAACTTGTTTTCCAGTTTGGAGATTGATGAGGGTTCCTCAGAGGAGTGTAGCCCAGGCCAAGACTCTGGCACCGTGGGTGGCTCAGCTGTACAGGATGAGAGGAAGGAGAATGGAAGAGAAATATTGCTCAGAGATTTGTTAGTTAGAGGAACAGACGGGGCAGCCATGGACATGTCTGCAGGATGGTGTGACCCTGCTGGTGCCAGGGTCAAGATGCCACCAAGCAGCTTCAGGGCATCCTTCTTGGGGTGGGAGAGGGCTGACTAGCCAGAGATCGTGGTCCACGTGGACACCAACAACATCGGTGGAAAGAGGGATGAGGTCCTGAAAGCTTGGGAAAAGATGGTGCCACGTGCTCGTGAATATAGGAATAGGAGGATTGGGTGAATGAACGTGTGGCTGGAGTCATGGTGTAGGAGGGAGAGATTTAGATTTCTGTGGCATTGGGGCTGGTTCGGGGGCAGGTGGGACGGGACCTAGACTAATATCCTTGCAGGGAGATTGGCTCATAGTGTTGGGGAGGGTTTATCAGTAGCATGTCAGAGGAGATTCCGATAGGAGAGAAACAAAGCTGTTGATGGGAAGTACAAAAGTAACGAACAAAACTGGAAGGCAAGAGAAAGAAAGGCCAGCATCAGATCAAGTCCAAATACGGAATAATGTTAAAACCGCAGAATCAAAAAGATTCTGCAATAGCAGCTGAGTTGATGTAATTATCATTGCAGAGGCCTGGCTGCAGGTAACCGAGGCCGGACATTCAATATTCAAGGATGTTTGACATTGAGGAAAGACAGGCAAAAAGGAAAAGGAGTTAGGGCAGTTTATAATACAAGATGAGTTAATCTGGGACAGAGGATCTTGGGTCAGAAGAAACAAGATGTGGAATCTGGGTGGAGCAAAGAAACAGCAAGAGGCAGCAAACATTGGTAAGAATTATTTATAGACCACTGAGCAGCAGCGGCAGTGCGGAGCATGGTGTAATTCGGAAGATTAGAGGGACATGCAACAAGAGGTAATAAAGTAATCCTGGGGGACTTTGATCTACATATAGACTGGGTGAATCTAATGAGTGCTGTTCAATCTTGTCAATTTTACTCGGTAGCAAATAGATATTTGGATACTTCTGACTCCTTGCAACAAGAAGGGACTAATATTAATTTCTACTTCACAGAGATATTGAATGAGGTTTTGAACAAGCGCTGGCTTCGAGCATACAAAATGGAAACTGCAAAGTAAAACAACTTTACTCAATTACACAGAAGTAGGAATCTGATTGTAAAAGATAGCACTGACCAACTTGTATAAAACTTAGACAGCAAGTAGAGAAATTTACTCAGTTTGCCAACACTATCAGCATATTATGCAGTGAGTTTGCCTAATTTTAACAGAGGGCTGCTAACCTGTAAAGGGAGATCACAAGTACCAGCATTATTTTCACCGCAAGAATTTGGAGTCAAGATTCGTGAGACCCTGAAGCGATGACCCTAAAGTTTGTAGCGGTTTTGAGAGCAGGCTTTGTAAAATTAATGTATTCTCTCTTGTAACGGGCAGTGTTTTTCTGTAGGGTTCAATAAAGGACCAGCTAAAGGCCTATGGTGCGCTGACGGAGAACGTGACCCGCAGGTACACCCGGCAGATCCTGGAAGGTGTTTCCTATCTGCACAGTAATATGATTGTGCACAGAGATATAAAAGGTGAGGGCAGGCAGCAGATTATGAAGCGGAATAATGTGCAGGGTGACCTGAGACTACATAATCCACAGAGATGCCAAGAGTTCCAGGGAATTACATTGACACACAAACAAACCCTAATCTCACTGTACAACTAGACTCGTATGCCAAGAGTAATATTATTACTGTAGTATCCTACAAATAAAAGCAAAATATTGCAAATTCCAGAAATATGAAATAAAAACAGGAAATTGCTAGAAAGCACTTCAAAGATCAGGAAACATCTGTGGAAATTGGGAAGTGGGGAGGTTCAGGGAGGGAATCCCAGAACTTAGGCCTAGGCAGCCTAAAGCATAGCCACCAATGATGGAGTGAAGTAATTGGGGTCAGAATTGGAGGAGTGCAGAGATCTCGGAGGGATGTAGGACTGGCAGAGGTCACGGAGATAGGGAGGGGTGAGACCGTGAGAATATTGGAAAACAATGATGGGAAGTTAAAGATTGAGTTTTGTAACCGGGAGTTCTTGCAGGTTAGTGAGGTGAGCACAGGAGTGATAAGTGAGCAAGACCTGGTTTAAGTTGGGATGTAAACAGCATAGTTTTCGATTAGTTCGAGATAGAGAGTTAGAATCGCAAATAATAATGTCTCAATCCTAGTAATGTATCTTCAGTGCAGAACATGCACCTCCCCTGCAGGCTTAGTGACCAGTGATGCTGCCTCGTGCTGCATTTAACTTGTAGAGACTGGAAGAGCCAAGTTAACCTCTGCCATTCTTAGCCTGAGATATAACTGCTAACCTCTTGAAGAACCACAGTATGTTACAGGAGGAAGCCATTCTGCCCTTTGTGTGTCTGCCAGCTTTTTGAAGGAGTTATCCATTGGTCCCCCTGCTTTGCTCTTAATCTGTCATACTCCCATCTTATATTTATCCAATTCCCGGATCACATCAGCTTGCAGCATAGAATTCTGGGAAAGGAAAGTCAACCAGGATTCTTGTGTTGGCTAAGATCGGAACTGGGCCTTAGTTACGTGCATTCTGGAGTTGATAATCAAGGGAGCTTGCAGTCCCAGGCTTACACATGAAGAATGGCTATGCTGATACCGTTCCAGTAATCTGCTGGCAGTCATAAAACCTAAGAACATAGGAGCAGGAGGAGGCCATTCGGGCCCTAGGTCCTGTACTGACACTGAATGGGATACTGGTTGATAATCTAACCTAATGCCATTTTCCCACGCGATCTCCTTATCCCTTAATGTCTTTAATATCTAGAAATCCATCTTGAACGCACTGAATGACTGAGCCTCCATAGCCCTCTGGGATAGCGAATTCCAAAATTTCACTACCCTCTGAGTGAAGAAATTCCTCCTTATCTCAGTGCTAATTGGCCTACCTCTTATTCTGAGACTGTGTCCACTGATTCTGGACCTCTCTTGCCAGGGGGAACATCCTTCCTCCATTACCTTATCTGGCTCTGTAAGAATTTTATTTGTTTCAATGAGATCATCTCCCATCCTTCTAAACTCTAGAGAATATAGGAACAATATCCTCAATCTCTCCTCATAAGATAATCCTGCCATCCTAAGGATCATTCCCTCTGGCAGGTTCATCCTCCTAGTTTGGGTAAAGAGTTGACTGTGTGCAATCCACCAGGTACGGTCTCTCCAAGGCTCTATACAGCTGCAGCAGGACATCCTCCTGTACTCGAATCATGTTGCAATAAAGGCCAATGTACCACTTGCCTTCCTAATTCCCTGCTGCAGCTGCATGTTTGCTTTCAGTGACTCATGAACACCAGGTCCCTTTGGATGTTAACGCTTCCAAATCTCTCTCCATTTGAGATATCTCTGGACTTCTGTTCCTCCAACCAAAGTGAAATACTTCACATTTTTCCATGCTATGTTCCATCTGCCATATTCTTGCCCACTAATCATGTCGTAACCTGTAAGGGGATTTTCTTGGGGGGCCTTTATTCAGCTGATCTCAGTTAACACACAGACTTGTGAAAGACAGTATTCAGTTAAAGACGTTCTTTATTTGACCAGCACGCATTGGGAGAGAGATAGTCAGAGGATTCTAACTTCTCTCTGACGTTACATCACATGAACACAACAGATATACATTTCTGAAGATTCGACCCTCCCGCCCAACCTGCCATCCAAACTGGATGGTCCAATTACATGAATACACCTTATTCACTTTAGCCAATAGTGGTTAGCACTGCTGCCTCACAGCACCAGGGACCCGGATTCAATTCCGGCCTCGGGTCACTGTCTGCGTGGAGTTTGCACGTTCTCCCCGTGTCTGTGTGGGTTTCCTCCGGGTGCTCCGGTTTCTTCCCACAGTCCAAAGATGTGCGCGTTAGGTTGATTGGCCATGCTACATTGATCCTAGTGTCAGGGTAAATATGTGGGGTTACAGGAATGGGGCCTGGGTGGGATTGCGGTCAGTGCAGACTTGATGGGCTGAATGGCCTCCTTCCGCACTGTAGTGATTCTATATTTAAAAAAATATTCTACCTTCCAGCAGAATTAGGAATTCATTAGGAACCCAGAGGTTCTTCCCCCTGTTGCCTAATAACCTTACCTACGCAAATCCGGTAGATTCAAGGGTCACTCCTAATGCCTGCAGCCCTGGGAGTGAGGAGGGGGTCATCTTCCCTATCTGCTTTCCGTCCCCTTATCAGTGGAGGCTGAATACGTCTATTCATTGCAGCTGGAAGCTGAAGTCCTCTATTCATTTCAAACACCTTGGTAGATTGTAGCTGTGTGTCCTGCCCCTGACAATAGGGATAGTATTCTTCATTGTTCCAAAAGAATGCGCTCTGTCTAATTAAACTTATTTCCCATTATGCTAAGGGGTAAACTTCTTGTTGGCCAAAGCTCACAAGAAAATACAAAAATACAGCTTAAATCTATAATACTTGTTCAAAAATGATTATATATGTGCTTTTACAGACAATACCTTCGTACAATATACAAGTGAGGCACATTGTGATACCTTCGGTATATGTAAGGCACACTGGTCCCTATTTTAAACTAATCTACTTTGTTTTAATAGTCTCAAAAAGCAGGGGCTTCTGTATCCGCTGCTACATTCCCCACTAGTCCCAGTTTGCCAACCTGAGAATGATCCAACTCTCCAACTCTCTGTTTTCTGTCCTTTAACTATTCCTCAATCCATGCCAGCATATTGTTCACTAACCTCTTGTGTGGAAATATTACATTTGTAACCCAGTCCCACTGTAAGGCGAGAGGGCTTCTTTATAAATGGCTACATGGGGTTACAGGGATCGGCTGGGCGAGAGGGCCTGGGTGAGTTTAAGTTTATTTATTAGTGTCACAAGTTGGCTTGCATTAACACTGCAATGAAGTTGTTGTGAAAATCCTGAGTCACCACACTCCGGTGCCTGTTCGATACACTGTGGGAGAATTTAGCACGGCCAATGCACCCTAACAAGCACATCTTTCGGACTGTGGGGGGAGACCGGAGCACCCGGAGGAAACCCACGCAGACACAGGGAGAACGTGCAGAGTCCACACAGACAGTGATCCAAACCGGGAATCGAACCCGGGTCCCTGGTGCTGTGAGGCAGCAGTGCTAACCACCGTGTCGCCCCGCTTGAGGCATGTGACAGCAGAAAATGTTTGCAGTTGATCTTGCCTTGTCCCATGTTGGAAGAAGTTTAGTTTTAGTCCAGTTTCACAGCGGCTGTGCCGGTGTGAATGTGAATTTGTCCGCACAAAATACAAACAAAAGCAGGAAGACAATTTCACTTTGCAACTTTCCTCCTCAAAAAATAAAGAACATTACAGCACAGGGACAGGCCCTTCGGCCCTCCAAGCCTGCACCAACCATGCTGTCCGTCTGAACTAAAACCCCCTACCCTTCCGGGGACCATTTCCCCCTCTTCCCATCCTATTCATGTACTTGTCAAGACGTCCTTTAAAAGTCACTACCGTATCCACTTCCACTACCTCCCCCGGCAACGAGTTCCAGGCAACCACTACTCTCTGTGTAAAAGATCTGCCTCGTACATCTCTTTTAAACCTTGCCCCGCGCACCCTAAACCTGTGCCCCCTAGTAATTGACTCTTCCACCCTGGGAAAAAGCTTCTGACTATCCACTCTTTACATGCCTCTCATAATCTTGTCGACTTCTATCAGGTCTACCCTCAACCTCCGTCGCTCCAGTGAGAACAAACCAAGTTTCTCCAATCTCTCCTCATAGCTAATGCCCTCCATACCAGGCAACATCCTGGTAAATCTTTTCTGTACTCTCTCCAAAGCCTCCACATCCTTCTGGTAGTGTGGCGACCAGAATTGAACACTATATTCCAAGTGCAGCCTAAGGTTCTATAAAGCTGCAACATGACTTGCCAATTTTTAAACTCAATGCCCCGGCCGATGAAGGCAAGCATGCCGTATGCCTTCTTGACTACCTTCTCCACCTGCGTTGCCACTTTCAGTGACCTGTGTACCTGTACACCCAGATCCCTCTGCCTATCAACACTCTTCAGGGTTCTGCCATTTACTGTATATTTCCTATCTGTATTAGACCTTCCAAAATGCATTACCTCACATTTTTGGATAAACATATGGATGATATTGGAATAGTGTAGATTAGAGGGGCTTTAGATTGGTACCACTGGTCGGCGCAACATCGAGGGCCGAAGGGCCTGTACTGCACTGTAATGTTCTATGTTCTATTTGTCCTCATTCCAGTTGTTGAATCCGGAACCTCATCAGCCGAGTAATCACACTTTAACCAGAAATTAGCAGAGCCTTTTAAATAAAAAAGTTCAGAAAAAGCCCTTTGTGGATTTCTCAGACTGACTGTAATAGATTATAAGTGGAGATTTTTTAATTAAATTCTAAAATGTTGGTGAGGACTAGCGCTGTTTGTTGGATATAGGCAGCTTGCTGTGATTGGGGCCGGATTAAAACGGTGCCTTTTGTTTTAAAGGAGCAAACATTTTGCGGGATTCTGCCGGTAATGTTAAACTGGGAGATTTTGGTGCCAGTCGGAGGTTGCAGACTATCTGTCTGTCGGGGACGGGCATGAAGTCAGTCACTGGCACCCCCTACTGGATGAGCCCAGAAGTGATCAGTGGCGAAGGTTATGGCAGAAAAGCAGATATCTGGTAAGTAGACAAGACCTGAAAAGAGGTGAGATATCTTTGTGAGTGAGACCAGCCGCACCAAACCTTACATAGTGGGAAAGGTTTGATTCCTGGTCTTGAGCTGAGTTAGTCAGTCTTGGGATTCTTACTCCTGCATTGAGGCTCATGTTCTCAGGGACTGGGCAACCAATGACTTGACTTTCTATAGGAAGCAAGAGCAATTGGACCTGTTGCCCTCTGACCTACACTCCATCAGTGCAATCTTTGGGATCCATAGGGCTCTCTTACCCTTTCTATCACACTTGGCCAGCGCAGGGTCAACCTGGCGATGAATTAAGGAATAAATGGTCTATGTGCAATAGTTCACTGCTGGCAAATTGTAAGTGACTATGGGGTTCACACTTCAGGAGACTCCTTTTCTTCTTCTTTCCTTCAGCTTGACACAAGAGATTCCTGAGTCACACATTGATAAATCTTTGCCCACTTACCAAGTTTAGATCTCACAGCTCGAAGATACAGTGTCAGGCTAGGTCAGAGGAACACTGAAAGCCCTGGTACACTGGACTCGTATATAGAATCCTACAGTGCAGAAGGAGACCATTCGGTCCATCGAGCCTGCACCAACCACAATCCCACCCAGGCTCTATCCCCATAACCCCAAGCATTTAACCTAGCTAATCCCCCTGACGCTAAGAGGCAATTTAGCCTGGCCAATCCACTTAACCCGCACATCTTTGGACTGTGGGAGGAAGCCGGAGCACCCGGAGGAAACCCATGCAGACACGGGGAGAAGGTGCAAACTCCACACAGACAGTGACCCACGCCAGGAATTGAACCCGGGTCCCTGGCGCTGTGAGGCAGCAGTGCTAACCACTGTGCTACCGTGCCGCCCTCTTAGCACTCATATGAGCGATTTCAGTCGCAATCATGGAGCATGGGTCTTTTTTCCATTCTATACGCAATACTTTGCGCTTAGCTGCACAACCTATCAGCCTCCATCGATCTATCTGTTTTTCTTCAGTTTCTTTGGCTTTTCTGAGTCAAGTTAATTCTGAGTCGGTTCCAGTGCTCTCAATTTGGTGCAATCGAATTTGACCACTTTGCATTGAGTTCTCAGCCCACTTCAATTCACAGAATCTTAAAACACCAGAGGTTGTTGTTCGGCCCCTAATGTCCATGTCAGTCCTTTGAATGAACTGTCCAACTAGCCCCATTCTCCTGCTGTTTATGTCATCCGGCTAATCTTTTATTTCAAGTATTTAATTTTTCTGAGAAACGAGATTGAATGGTAAGACTAGTAGGTCTGTGCTTGCCTGTGTCCATGTTAATCCCGCTTTGATTTGAGGTACCACAGTTTCTAATGGTTCCTCCCCAGTGTCCAGCAAATCCCTCCGAATAATTGTCAGTGTCTCAAACAACTCCCCCTTAGTTTACTGCCAATACTCGGGGGGTAAATACCAACGATACCGGGGACTTGTTTGCTTTGGGTCTGAGATTTTTGACCTAAGACTTGGATCTCATTCCTGTCAGAGTCATCACTTTTCGATTTGCCTGTGAAGGATGTGATTGGTTTGCCGAGAGCCTGCGTGCTGGTTTTTGCATTGGTTTTGTTTACCTCTTTGCGCCTTGCAGGAGTGTTGGCTGCACGGTTGTGGAGATGCTGACCGAGAAGCCTCCTTGGGCTGAGTTTGAAGCCATGGCAGCCATATTCAAGATCGCCACTCAGCCGACCAATCCTCAGCTGCCACCTCATGTATCTGACCACAGCCGGGACTTTTTGAAAAAGATATTTGTGGAGGTGAAGCAGAGGCCAGCAGCGGAGGAGTTGCTGCGTCACACCTTTGTGCACTATCACTAGCAACTAACCTCAACATCGGATGCATTTATTTTCTATCTGATTGCACTTTTTCAATGTATAATTTTGGTGATTCTAGGTGTTTCCTAGGTTGTAATTTATACTTAAATTTGTATTTATAATGAGATTTTTTTGCATTCTCACAAAGGGAATGATCAGAAGGTTTTTTACAGTGTATTCACACAGTACTCTGATGTCCTTCAAGGTAAAGCACTTTATTACATAATTCATTCCTGATTATTCATCGTCCAATACAGTGTGGCAGGTCCTAACTCCCCTTGGAGGTAAGAATTCATCTGTCATTCGTAAGCAGTAGAGACTGAGCCTCCTTAAATGTGTAGAAGCCGCAGTATGTTATACAAGAGACTGTTATACAAATCATTTCAGCACAGGTCGCTGTTGCTGAATGTCTACTATGGTGTTTTCCTATAACCTAAAGCCAAGAAGCTCTGCGGGTCTCCTGTTAGTGCACTGTCGCACCATAGAGCTCCAAATTACCAGGACAGGGTACAGTCGGATTGTGTAAACCAAGTAACCATCAGTCCCTCCTCCTTTCAACTTCCACATAGGCCATTGTCCAGATGGGCAGTGGGGGAGCCACCATCTCGTCAAGAGTTTGACATCTGCCCAGGGGTCACAGGGTCTGGTCTTTCACCCTTTCATTTGCCCTGAAAACATCTCTCTGCTTTCTTTCTCCAGTTACAGGCAGTGTCTGCTGCCATCACTGCTCAAGGCGAGTGTGTTATTGAGCTTCACTGCGTGTGCTTTGTGTATCTTTGCCTTTGGATCCTTGAGAGGGGGGGGGTATCTGGACAAAGAGAAAATGTTTGCTTAGGGCAGGCACCAGATCCGGTTTGTCTGCCACACGTGATGTGTGTGGATTTCTGAGGCAACGTCTTCGGCCAAGTGCCATTGAGGACACTTCTTTTGCCAAAATGAGCATCATTATCTGGAATTGCAACTTTCATAGTAAACAGATGCTGACATCCTCAACGTAGGCCTGCAGTACAGGAATGTAATTCGCAGCCTGGGCAAGCAGCATGGCTCTGACTTCCCAAAAGCTTCATGTTTGTGATGTTACCTGAGCTCAATTAGTCTCAGAAATTTACAGTTCCAAAACATTAGCCATCAGGCTTATGCTTCCTCAATCTCAGACTAGGTATTATTTGATTAATGTTTACAGATCCTTAGTTTTTCTTTATAGATGCAATTAAGACCATTTTCTGTAGAACTATAGAACGGTCACGGCACAGAAAGAGTCCATTCTGTCTGTGCAGGCTTAAGAGGATTTTTAAAAAAGAATTAATTGCTCATTCTAATCCTGCCTTCCAACGCCTTGCAGGTTCCAGCGCCTTTTAAATGAATTGAGGATTTCTGCCTCCACAAAACCAGGCAACAAATTCCAGACACCCATCAGAGAACCATAAAAAAGTTACAGTGCAGAGAGAGGCCATTCAGCCCATCATGTCTGTGCCAACCAGAAAAGAGGAAAAAAAACAACCACTCATTTTCATTTCACACTCCAGCAGCTGGTCCGTAACCTCGCCGGTTCCAGCGATTCCGGTACAGATCCCGGTACAGATCCAGGTACACTGGTCCGTAACCTTGCAGCTTCCAGCAATCCCGGTACAGATCCAGGTACAGATCCAGGTACACTGGTCCGTAACCTTGCAGCTTCCAGCAATCCCGGTACAGATCCAGGTACAGATCCAGGTACACTGGTCCGTAACCTTGCAGCTTCCAGCAATCCCGGTACAGATCCAGGTACACTGGTCCGTAACCTCGCCGGTTCCAGCGATTCTGGTACAGATCCAGGCACATTTTAATTGAATTGAGCTTTTCAACCTCAACCACCAACTTAGGCAGCGAGTTCCAGACACCCACCACCCTCTGGGTAAAAGGCTTTTCCTCACGTCCCCTCTAATCCCCCTCCACTCGGGGAAACAGGCCTCAACCTTGGTTCCAACTGAGGTGTTTGCTTTGGTTTTTCGGTTCTGAGTTAGTCTGTCCTTTGGGAGCACATTCTGCCATTGGATGCTTGCAGCCCCATCATATTCTGTCCTCTGTGAGGCTTCCACTGCTATCTGCCTGTTGCTACTCTTTAATTGGTAGGACGGTCATCAGCAAAAGGACTGCAGTGGTTCAAGTCGAAGGCCCTCAGCCACCTCAGGGCGGTGAGGAATGACCAAGCCAGTCCCACCCACAGCCAGAGAACACCTTGTAAAAGGCCATTTTCACGTCCCTACAAAGTAGTATTGTTCTCGATTTGACAACACTGGTTTAGTTGTTCAGTGCTCCAGGGGTGGGCTCAAAATTTACCCATCAACATTCCCAGATCCAATCTTCTGGCTTCAATGCATTAGTATGTGGAGGTTGAATAAACAAGGAAGAATATTTGGTGAACTACTTTAGCTATGGTCTTCCCATTATTGGAACACAGTCCAACCTTTGAATCTAACATTCCCTTCCTAGAACAAAGAACAGTACAGCACAGGAACAGGCCCTTCAGCCCATCAAGCCTGCACCGATCACGTTGTCCTATCTGGACCAACCGTCTGTATCTGTCTATCCCCCCGGCTGTTCATGTGTTTATCCAGATAAGTCTTAAATGTGGCTAACGTATTTGTCTCAACCACCTCACTGGGCAGTGCATTCCAGGCCCCCACCACCCTCTGTGTAAAAAAAAAACTTCCCCCGCACATCGCCACTGAACCTTTCCCCCCTTACCTTGAACTTGTGCCCCCTTGTAATTGTCATTTCTGCCCCTGGGAAAAAGCTTTCAACTGTTCACCCTATCCATATCTCTCAAAATTTTATAAACTTTTATCAGATCGTCCCTCAGCCTCCGTCTTTCCAGGAGAACAATCCCAGTTTATTCAACCTCTCATAGCTAATACCCTCCATACCAGGGAACATCCTGGTAAACCTTTTCTGTACTCTTTCCAAAGCCTCCACGTCCTTCTGGTAGTGTGGCGACCAGAATTGGACACAGTATTCCAAATGTGGCCTAACCAACGTTTTATACAACTGTAACATAATTTGCCAACTTTTATACTCGATGCCCCGGCCGATGAAGACAAGCGTGCCATATGCTTTCTTCACCACCTTTTCCACCTGTCCTCCCAGATCTCTCTGTGTGTCTGCGCTCCTGATTGTTCAACCATTTATTTTATAGCTCCCACCTGAATTGGATCAACCAAAATGCATCACCTCACATTTGTCCGGATTAGATTCCATCTGCCATTTCTCTGTCCAATTTTCCAGCCTATCTATATCCTGCTGTATTTTCTGCCAATCTTAGTATCATCCACAAACCTGCTAATTAGACCAGCTACATTTTATTCCAAGTCATTTTTATATATGGCAGAGGTCCCGGCACTGATCCCTGTCACGTTGTCACAGACCTCCATTCAGAAACGCACCCTTCCACCGCTACCCTCTGTTCTATCGTGAAGCTTCCTAAACTTCAGCTCATTCAAAATTATGGTGCATCCCTCCATGGTCTCACACTTCCCCATCTCTGTTCCCTCCTCCAGTCCTGCATTTCTCCAAGATCTCTGCAACCCTCTGATTCTGGCCTGTTCTGCAATTGCTCCACCTTTGCAGCCGTGCCTTCAGCTGCCAGAGTCTGGAATTCTCTCCCTAAACTTCGCCAACTTTCTCCCTCTCTCTCCGCTGCCTGTCAGTATGTGTCTTGCTGTCAAGTTTTACTTGATAATCGTCTCTGTGAAGCGCCTTGGGACACTAAATGCTAATGGTTGTGGACCATATCCTTCACTGGCTTTATTGCCACTGCCTCTTAATAGAACTTTGTTGCATCCCCAGGGCATGCACCCCATCCATTTGAATGAGTGTCTAGTTGTGTGGATGATGGTGAGACTGCACTCCGAGAATGGGAAGACCAACCATGTATCACAGTTTGATCCAGTTGTACAGACAGGCTATTTAATTCTTGCTCATTTTAGAATAGCACCGAGCAGCACAGTATAAATAAAATATATAAACTTGCAGTACAGATGCTAATTCTCCCCTGTCTAACTGGGTGTCTTGCCAATGCTGAAAATTGTTAATCACTGCAGGTGGCCAAATAGCAAATCCATGCAGGTTTAATTCATTCGTGTTGCAGTGAATCCCCAAAGGAGAAAATCAGGTTAATATTTCAATGGGATTTTCTTTTCCCAACACTTGGATAATCCAGTCAGTTTGCCAAAATCTAGTCAGCGTTCATTCTCAGCCAAATGAGATGAGAGATCCCATGACTGCGTATTAGATCCAATTTCTGAACCTGGCTAGGACAGGAGTGTCTGAGGTGAGGGGGTCAGTAACTTAACTTGGGCACCAACAACCAGGGCTGCTTGTAACCATATTTCCTGAACGAATTGTGCTGTATATGATCGATGTTTAAGGAAGATAATTCCTGGTACCTATTGTCAAGTGTTAATCCTTGTATAGTAACTATCCTTATTGCCTGAAGTATTGTTTCATTGCCCATCTTTCTCACCCACTGACAGTTCGAAATAATGCTTGAATGAGCAATGTCAGATAAGAGGTTTAAAATGCATTACCGCAAGGGTCCTTGATGACTCAGTCAGTGCTAGCTACACTGATGTATTTGCCTTTACGACTAACATTCTTATTGATGGAGTTGAAGAGATGTCTACTGTGACACCAATACTTTGGCGATGGACTGTTTGAATGAACCAAAAACACGCCACGGTTAATACAGCCTCTTTCACCATCTCAAACATTTAACCAGTAGGGAGTTGGTTTTAACTGAGTCACCCAACAAGGACAGGACCGGCCGCAACACTGGTTTAAAATCAACCCGATTTACTCCCAAAATCAAAACCAACATTCCACCTGATCCTCTGGGGTTCCCCCTGGCAGGTTTAGTTTCAAACAAAATTGCCCCGAGTTCTTTGTGTGGCAAACTCCTCAGGAGTTTACATTTCTCTAGCCTCTGTGCAGTCCATTCTGGCCTCTTCCCCTCATACACCTCATACACCAACTCTACAGTAAACGCCGCAGCCTGGAAACCAAGATAGAGTCCATATTCTCAACTTGCGCTCAGGGTGCAGACAAACTGCCTCTTCCCCTGAGCCAGGGCTCCCATATCATTGGTTGATGTTTGACAGTGTTACTGCTTCAGAGACTAAGTAATGGGTCCTTTTGTGCATTGTCACCACGAGAATACTCAGGACCTGGTCAATTACAAGCTGTCTGAAAATATTAGTCTGATTTGTTAAGGCCCCTAGTTAATAAATAACAAGGATGTCACTCTCTGCAAGTGCCATTTATTTGTATTTGGTTGTTTCTGAGGACGAGTGAAGAAATTGTAACTGGACTCCAGCTGCTAGAGTCTAAACAGTGAACTGTATTCCTGGTTATGTCTGATTATAGGCCCTTTTAGAAAGCCTGCCTTCTGAAACGTGACCTCATCCCCTACTTAACAGTGAGTATTAACACTGCTCACTCAACCTGAAATTGAGCACTGGCTTCATGTTGTTCAAATTTATATTTGCAGTTGGGAGATTCTCCTATTTTTAAAAAATAGTGCTTGTCTTGAAAGATATTTCCACATCAGTTCTACACAAGGTCAAAAACCAGCAATTCCCTCCCTAACAGCGCTGTGCGCGCCCCCGCAGCGCTGTGCGCCCCCCCGCAGCGCTGTGCGCCCCCCCGCAGCGCTGTGCGCCCCCCCCGCAGCGCTGTGCCACCCCCGCAGCGCTGTGCGCCCCCCCCCCACAGCGCTGTGCGCCCCCCCGCAGCGTTGTGCGCCCCCCCGCAGTGCTGTGCGCCCCCCCCGCAGCGCTGTGCGCCCCCCCGCAGCGCTGTGCGCCCCCCCGCAGCGCTGTGCGCCCCCCCGCAGCGCTGTGCGCCCCCCGCAGCGCTGTGCGCCCCCCCGCAGCGCTGTGCGCCCCCCCGCAGCGCTGTGCGCCCCCCCGCAGCAGCTCAAGGAGGTGACCACCTTCTCTGGGGCAGCTCAGCCTTGACTCTGATGCTCACATCCCATGACAATGGAAATAGACACACCCCAGGTGACTGAATCAGTTCTGAAGAATTGATCATTTAGAATGTGGGAGTGGGTGCGATCAAAACCTAATCCAAAATTAATGCAAGAGTTTTTACATCTTTATTTATGTTGTGGATTAATGAGGTGAGGGATATCAGCACTGGGAGTAAAGCACTTTGCTTCAACTACCAAATGTCCCCATCAAACACACCCAGGACAGGTACAGCACGGGGTTAGATATAGAGTAAAGCTCCCTCCACGCTGTCCCCATCAAACACTCCCAGGACAGGTACAGCATGGGGTTAGATACAGAGTAAAGCTCCCTCTATGCTGTCCCCCATCAAACACTCCCAGGACAGGTACAGCACGGGGTTAGATACAGAGTAAAGCTCCCTCTACACTGTCCCCATCAAACACTCCCAGGACAGGTACAGCACGGGGTTAGATACAGAGTAAAGCTCCCTCTACACTGTCCCCATCAAACACTCCCAGGACAGGTATAGCACGGGGTTAGATACAGAGTAAAGCTCCCTCTACACTGTCCCCATCAAACACTCCCAGGACAGGTACAGCACGGGATTAGATACAGAGTAAAGCTCCCTCTACACTGTCCCCATCAAACACTCCCAGGACAGGTACAGCACGGGGTTAGATACAGAGTAAAGCTCCCTCTACACTGTCCCCATCAAACACTCCCAGGACAGGTACAGCACGGGGTTAGATACAGAGTAAAGCTCCCTCTACACTGTCCCCCATCAAACACTCCCAGGACAGGTACAGCACGGGATTAGCTCTCTCTCCATTATGCCCTACCTCATTCCCAATCCCAGGGGAGTAATTTCTATTGCACTAGTGTGACACTTTTCCATTTCCTTGGACTGAAGGGTTTGGTTGGGAATGCTCAATTAAGGGCAGCTTTATAATTTACACCTCATCTGAAAAAACCTTGTTGGAAGTGTCCATAATCATTTCTTATTCAGCCTGCCAAGCCATTGGTTCACATTGAATTGAACCCAGGTTTGAGAGATTTACAGTCGCAGTCTCTGAAGAGTAAATTAGTAATTAGATAAATTGGTGAAAGTCTTGAGTTTAAAATTGTCTTTTTGTCCAATTGTTGGTGGCAACGCACAGTTAAAGGTAGGAGGTATCATGGAGAGTGCACCATGTTCAGACTGCAACACCTCAAGGTGCAGATGTCATTTGCTTTTCATGTTGAATGGTTATTTGAAAGGTATATATTCTGCTCACAGGGAAATCAGACATTCTGGTAGCTATAGTTTTACGTGGTTAACATCTTCTGTGTGGTACAATGGCTTTCAGCATTTTGAGAAAGGAACCTGGGGAGGCGATGGCCTAATGGTATTATCGCTAGACTA
Source organism: Mustelus asterias (assembly GCF_964213995.1). Lineage (NCBI taxonomy): Eukaryota > Metazoa > Chordata > Chondrichthyes > Carcharhiniformes > Triakidae > Mustelus > Mustelus asterias. The sequence goes on along the minus strand of NW_027591793.1, from coordinate 54,621 downwards.
TTAATCCAAAAGCTCAGCTCATGTTCTGGGGACCTGGGATCGAATCCCGCCACGGCAGATAGTGGAATTTGAATTAAATAAAAATATCTGGAATTAAGAATCTACTGATGACCATGAAACCATTGTCAATCGTCGGAAAAACCCATCTGGTTCACTAATGTCCTTTCGGGAAGGAAATCTGCCGTCCTTACCTGGTCTGGCCTACATGTGACTCCAGATCCACAGCTGTGTGGTTGACTCTCAAGGGCCCTTTGAACAAGGGCAACTAGGGATGGGTAATAACTGCTGGCCAGCCAGCAACGCCCCTACTCCATGAATGAATTTTTAAAAAAATTTTAAGGTATGCTTTTCAGCCACTTTCCCTTTTGTATATCCAACAGCGAGACTAGACTCTGATCTTTAATACATTTATATAGCACCCATGCCAATTTTGCAATGCACCAAAGCTCTCTGCAGCTTTTGGAGTGGAGCCACTGTTGTACAAAAAGCAGCAGCAAAGCTGTGTACATCAAGCTCCCACTAACAGCAATGCGATAGTTACCAATACACCTGGTTAATTATGTTGGTCGAAGTCATACGGACCTATATGTTGGAGAGGACCAGTTACAAATCCAGATTCATGCATTATTGACCTCAGTTAGGCTAAGGGATAAAGTGTGTTTTACTTGTGGTGAAAGATGAATTCTTACTGCTCCCACAGCAACCCACCCCTGGGTCCTATAACTAATTGTAAGTATTGTCGTATAGGAGTTGCTGTGGGTTAGTGCTGGCACATTGCATCCTTATCTGCAGCCAAGGTGAATAGATCCTCTCTTTCTTCCAATGTCACTTGGTTAAGACCACACCGTCTCAGTAATTGGCCTATATTTGGATACTGCAGATCCACAGGAATCGCTGCCTCCAACCAAAGTACTTTTGGGTGTGGCTCCAGGCAAAGGTGGCGAAAGCCGTAAGGTATTAGACTGCATGTCAGAACCAATGCCCATGATGAGCGAGTGAACTTTGCGTACTGGCATTGCCCAAACGTTTGTGCCAATCCTCGGGGACAGGAAAATGCTTTGCTGATTTAGTTTTTAATGTGTGTAATCTGTGCCAATGATGGAATTGATTTAAGGGTCAGTTACATTGCGGAGAAATTCCAGCCTCCTGGGTGCGTGCACATTCCCGGGGATAGGGTGAGCATCCATTAGATATCCCGTTGTTGACAGTGGTGGAAAGGATAATTGGGCAGGAGTAGAACAGGCGACACATCAATCTTCCCACATTCAGCCCCCATCCTCCATGGCGTGTTTCCCTTTCCCCTGCCATTTGGTCTGTCTCAGTTTTGCTCATCAATGCTTCCCTAAGCTCTGTCTATTTAAGTGACGACTGTGTAAATGGTACTGGCGAGGTTCTCGTGTTTCTGTCTGTGACGGAGCTCAGTGAGTCTCTTGCAATTGGTGTAACAGGGTTTTGTATAGTTCCTTGTATAATCCTGTAGTTAGCAAAGTCTCTGGCATCATCAGTTACTCAAATTGGTGCATTTAAACAATAATTTGAAGCTGTATTTTATAAAGTGGTACGTTCAAACATTTTGATTTGTTTCCACCTCTGTGTAAACGGTACTGAGATTTACAACGCCTCCAATTAGGTTAGACCCATTGGCCTTAAAGATTGTGCTGTGAGAGTGTGGGTTGAAGAGAGAGGATATCACCCATTCTGTGGCGGGACAGGGTGGTTATTGTCTGATGTGATTGAGGTGGACGGTGGACCGAGGACATCCTCTCGGTAATTCGATGACCAGGGCAATTTTCCCTCTTCTCCCTGTCAGACATCCTGGCTCCTACTGGGTTTCCTTGAATTGCTTCCTTTAACCTCTCTTTCTTTCCCACATAATGTTTAATTTAAACATTTGATTTTTAAAAAGCGTTAGAAAATGTCACTTTATTTGGTGGCTGAGAGGATAAAGTTTGCACCCAGCACCAGTTGGAGAGAGAGTGTGTGAATCTGGTACGCATTTCCAGGGAGAGGGTGAGAGATCCTATCCAATTTGGGAGGCCATTAAATCAATGCAACAGAACAATTTATATATACGATAAATGTGAGTGTGTACGGGTGTCTAGAAATTACTGAGTGATCTCCACATTAACGGCTGTTTAGCCTAAACGCCTCCGTCAAATTAGCGGAGAGAGGAATTTGATACGAACTGTGGCTTAGGATGAGGACATCTCTTACAGTAATTCCGTCGTCGTGTTATCTTTTATTCAGAGTAGACACAGGATTTGCCTCGTGAGCTTGGAAATAAAAGGCCGGCTCTTCCAAATACCTTTGCATTGACAAGGTGCTGGGACAGGTGAGATGGTCTCGATACAGGGTGGTATTGAATGCACTGTATGACTAACTGTCAAACGCCACTCTGTTTAAGCTCCTTGTCCAGTGTGGGGCCAGACTGCTTTGCTGGCTGAACATTATGACTGTATTACATTTCTTAATTGTACAGGTGTATAATATGTTTTATTTGTAATGATTCCCGATGTAATTCCTTTCACTGCTTTTATTGGTCCTTTGTACCTATTGTAAAAGAAAGCCATGTTTATATTTGGTTTGTTACCAATAATCTTGTTTCTATGAAATCTGTATATTGGTGGTACGCATTCTTGTTGCAATCCGATTCTGCATGAGTTCAGTGGGACTAGTACACAGGAGATTGCCTTTTATGTTAGTCCGTGCTATTGGTCAAAGTGTGCAGGCTACTGCTCTGAACTGGAACCCTGACAGGGTCGAGGAAAGTCCACGGCATTTAGCACTTTTCAGAGCATTAATAAAACTATTTATTTCACAGTCCTGTCCATTTGACCTCTGTTAATTCTTTTAAACCTGAGCTTTTAACAAGTGTTTATTGATTTGAGTGAGACTTTATCGAGTGAGCAACTGAAACATAGAAAATAGGAGCAGGAGGAGGCCATTCAGCCCTTCCAGCCCTGCTCTGCCTTTCATTATGATCATGGCTGATCATCCAACTGAAAACCCTGATCCCGCCTTCCCCCCATTGCCTTTGATCCCCTTTGCCCCAAGAGCCACATATAACTGCTCCTTGAAAACGTTCAACATTTTAACCTCAACTACTTTCTGTGGTAGTGAATTCCACAGGCTGACCACTCTCTGGGTGAAGAAATTTCTTCTCGTCTCTATCCTAAGCAGTCTATCCCGAATCCTCAGACTGTGATCCCTGGTTCTGGATATCCCCACCATCGGGAACATCCTCCCTGCATCTACCCTGTCTAGTCCTGTTAGAATTTACAGGTTTCTATGAGGTTCCCTCACATTCTTCTGGATTCCAGCGAATATAATCCTAACTGACTCAATCTCTCCTCATACATCAGTCCCACCATCCCAGGAAGCAGTTTGGTAAACCTTCTCTGCACGCCTTCTAGAGTAAGAACATCCTTCCTCAGATAAGGAGACTAAAACTGCACGCAATATTCCAGGTGTAGTCTCGCCAAGGCCCTGAATAACTGCATCAAGACATCCCTGCTCCTGTACTCGAAACCTCTCGCTATGAAGGCCAACAGACCATTTGCCTTCTTTACCGCCTGCTGCACCTGCATGCTTACCTTCAGTGACTGGTGCACAAGGACACCCAGGTCCCACTGCACACTCCCCTCTCCCAATTTTTCCTGTTCTAGTTACTGAAGTGGGTAGTCTCACATTTAGCCACATGCATACCACTCTCTGCGTGGGGAGGTGATGGCCTAATGGTATTATTGCGAGACTATTAATCCAGAAACTCAGCTAATGTTCTGGGGACCCTGGTTTGAATCCCGCCACAGCAGATGGTGGAATTTGAATTCAGTTTTTTAAAAATCTGGAATTAAGAATCTACTGATGACCATGCAACGAATTGTCGATTTTCAGAAAAATCCATCTGCTTCACTAATGTCCTTTAGGGAAGGAAACCTGCCATCCTTACCCGGTCTGGCCTACATGTGATTGACTCCAGAGCCACAGCAATGAGGTCGACTCTCAACTGCCCTCGGGCAACTAGGGATGGACAATAAATGCTGGCCAGTAAGCAATGCCCATGTCTTGTCATGAATAAAAAAAATTCTCCTCATCTCAGTCCTAAAAGGGAGGTTTAAACGAAGTTGGCAGGGGGTGGGATATGGCGTGGAGGGAGAGTAGAGGGTGATACACAGCCACATATAGAAGAAACAACTAGGCAGTCTGGAAGGCAAAGTGATTGCAGACAAGATGAAGCACAAGGGAGTAACAAGGCAAGGCTGGATTGGATTTGTTTTAATGGAAGGAATCTTGTGAGTAAGACTGATGAGTTGAGGGTGTAGATTAACACACAGGAATATGATACCATTGCTATCACAGAGACATGGCTGAGGGAGGGGCAGGACTGGCAGCTCCTTATTGCAAGGTATAGAATCTTCTGGCAAGACCCAGGGTGGGCGGGGTGGTGTCAAAGAGGAGGTGGTGTTGCCCTATTTATCAAGGAGTCAATTACTGCAGTGAGGAGGAATGATAGTTTAGAAGGTTCCTCAAATGAGGCCATAGGGGTAGGACACTGAAACAAAAAGGGGGCTGTCACGTTGCTGAGAGTGAACGATATGCCTCCAAACAGTCAGAATAAGATACGGGAGATAGAAGGGCAGATATGTAGGCAAATCTCTGAGAATTGTTCAAATAATAGTGGGTGATTTCAGAACAGTACAGCACAGGAACAAAGACACAGAGATGAGGGAGGCTGTTTCAACTCCGGACCCATGAACATCAAGGCCAATGGAAAAAACATTTCAGGCATGATTCCCTGCCACACTGTGGAGATGGCACTGAGGCCCACACACTCCTGGGAAGCGAGGACCTTTGGAACCAAGATAGCCCTTTGGAATGGGAGGGTATGTTGTAGTGGCCTACCCCCAAATGAGCTGGCTCCGGCAGGAGACCAATATCCCTGGGCTGTGTTGGAGCGACCAGAGGCTGTGACGTGTGTCTCGATGAAGGACTCTTGTGAAACACGAACAGTTGGGGTTTGAAAGCAGCCTGACACTGGCACCAGTCAACACACACACCTCCGAACCAGCTGAAGGGCATAAGGGTAGAACATTGCAAGGGAAATTCTTGGGAAGTACAAACTTGCATTGGGCAATTCCCAGCACTGTGAACCCTCCAATACTCTGATTTTATTCCCAATCATTGGATTGTTTCAATTGTATTCCAGGAATAGATAGCCAGGAAAAGTTAGAATTAAAACCACTTCTAACGCCTTAGTAACTGTGGGACTGACACAGTCCAACGCCCCCTCCCGCTCCACTTGCCCTCCCAACCAACTTGTGAAACCCACTCCCCTGGGACAATTGCCCCAACCCTACCCCCCTGATTAGCCCTCTGACCCAACACAGAGCCCCACAACCACCCTGCCAAACTCCCACAGAACACCCTCAATACCCACCAAAACCACACAGGACCCCCATAATGCCCTCCCCTCCCCTCCCCCCTTACTGACCCCCACCGTTCAGGTAGACCCCATCCCAGGAATATGGTGAGTGCAGGGTCACTACAGAGTTTTAAAAGGGCATCTTGATCAATCTCTGAGGGAACATTGCTGGTTACAGGGATTTTTGGGGTCGGACAGAGAGGGGACATGTCCCATTTTCTTCGTGCTCTGCCACTTTGGCTAACGGCCAACCCTTGTTGCTCCCTGTGATGCCTTGCCCATGCGGCTTGCTGCCACCTTGTCTCATGGGCCTTTTTCTTATACATTATTCGTGTTAGTGAGTGGTCAGGATGCAGCTGGAGCCTCAGGGAATGGGGAGGACAATCACTCGCAACATTCTCCTCAATTGGACACCTTTCATTCTGTTCCAAGAGGGAGTGTAACTTGAAGATGGGATGTGTGTGTGTGAGCTCACACTGTCTACTGGACAGGCTGAGCTTGATGGTGCTGAGAGTCTTTCTGTGTGTTTGTCTGTACAGACTGGGGAGTGAGTGTGGGAGCCGCCTGCAATGTGACTCAGAGCTCACTCAGTCAGTAGCTGAGCCTGTGGACAATGTGTTAGCATCGTGTCAATGTGACTGGGTTAGTAATCCAGAGACTGGAATAATGACAGACACACGAGTTAACCACACACTGCACTGGAAGGAGAAATTAAACTCAATTAATGAAATTTAAACTGAAAAGACTAACGTCAGTAATGGTGACCATAAAACCAGAGGTTATTGTTCTAAAAACATCTGGTTCACCAATGTCCTTTAGGGAAGGAAATCTGCTGTCCTCACTTGGTCTGGTCTACAGCGCGCCAATCAGGTAAAGCCAAGTTGGTGACTCACCGCGATCTTCTGATGGGCAATTAGGGATGGGCAATAAATACTGGCCTTGCTCCCGACACCCACACCCCATGATTCAATAAAAATACTCCCCAGTCTGTGTGTGAAAATGAAGAGAACTCTTCTCTTCCCATTGCTGTTTTTGTCTGTGATCCGTGCAGAAATCAGAAAACACACAAAGTTTGTCCAATTTGAAGCCATATTTATTTCCAGATTTGAGGTTTCAGTCATTGAAATAACGACATTTGAAAGTTAATTGTTGGATAGACAGCTCCCCCTCTGCTCCATCCAGCTTCCCTCACAACTGCGATGCCTTGTTCATCACAACACATTGACTCATCCCCACCCCCCCCATCCAGACCATGTGATCTCCAGGGAGAGGCAAAAACCCAGAGTGAAAACCCCAGAGCCAATATGGGGAGAAAAAATCTGGGAAATTCCTCTCCGACCCCCCGTGGCAATCGAAACGAGTCCAGGAGATCACATTGGCCCCTGATCAGACAATGCTTCCCAAGACAATTGCTATTCCATTTCTGTTTTACAAACACCATCTGAACCTTCTGTCTCAGAGACTGGTTCCCAACTATCCGCAGTCTCGCTCTGTACTGGCACCAACAAGACCAACATTCACTGAAGATTGAAACTAGCTGACAGACTGTTCCCATTTCTGTGTTATTCCAACTTGAACAGAAACTCTCCTCAATCCTTTCTCTCAATTGTTAATTTACCATCCTATTTTTCTTGGAGCTATCTGTAATCTCCTTACATATTTGCTCCTCAATTTCCCACTGACTATTTGGGGGCCTATAGTACAACCCTATCAAAGTGATTTCCCCCTTCTTATTTCTCAGTTCAACCCATATCGACTCAGCGGGCGAACCCTCAGATATATCCCCTCTCAGTACGGCCGTGATGCTTTTTCCCTCATCAAAAGTGCAACACCCCCTCCTCTTTTACCTCCTGTTCTATCTTTCCGATAGTATCTGTACCCTGGAACATTGAGCTGCCAGTCCTGTCCCTCCCTTAGCCATGTTTCAGTAATTGCTATAATATCCCAGTCCCACGTAGCCATCCATGCCCTGAGTTCATCTGCCTTGCCCGTCAGGCCTCTTGCATTGAAATAAAGGCAGTTTAATCTGGACTTCCCTTGCTCTCTGTCTTGCTTTTGCCTGATCTGTCTGGTACTAGGATTACTGACACTGCCTTTACTACTTAATGTGCTCTCTGTAACTTCCGTGCTGTCCTCAAAATTCTCTTCTGTCTCCCGACTGCATTGGATCCCACCCCCCTGCCAAACTGGTTTAAACCCTCCCGAGTAGCTCTAGCAAACCTCCCCGCCAGGATATTACCTCCCTCCAGTTCAGGTGTAACCCATCCCTCTTGAACAGGCCACTCCTTCCCCAGAAAAGACTCTTTACCTTATCCTGGGAGATATGGTACAAGCTGGTGCTGAGGTTTCACCCAGTGGTGTGGAGCGGATTGGAAACGATGGGTTGGTGAGTGGCTTTAAGCAGCCAATCCCACTCCTCACCATTGGAAAATAAATCAACCGGAGTCTTTCCCCCTCGAGACTTTTCTCTTCAGTCACACGGTGGAACCCTGGCTGAGATTGCTCAGAGCACACAGCATGGACACATTGCTGCTCTCATCCTTGTAAACCTTCTCTGCAGCCTCTCCCGTCCCTCGATATCCTTTTTATAACATCCTGAATAAAGCTGCCTGCAGGATTCTAAGTGTGGGGTCGAACCAAAGATCACTGCTGGTTTGGTGTAACTCCCCTATTTAAATTCCCTGTTGAAATGAAGCCGAGTGATTGGTTCACTTTTTCCCAGGCCGTGCCAAGCTGGGCCACAAATTTTATTGATCGATTGGGGTTTGAAAACATTTATCACATCCTGGGAGACAGAGAGAGTCAACTGATTGGTGCATTCCCGAGCATCAACTTATTGCAACCCAAGCAAAGTGCAAGGGTTTTTGCAACCTCCTGTTTGATCAAGGATGGCTCCTTGGATGGGTCACACGGGGACATCACAGAGCAAGTCTGCCCCTCGCCCTGTACATCACAGTGAGATCAGACATGGCAATAGGAGAGTGAATTGGGGGCAGGAGGCTGCACAGACTGAGGGAAAGGGAGCTGCACTGACTGACAAACTGGTTGATCTGTCTCAGAGTGAATGTAGTCGGGGAGAAGATCCAAACAGCTTTACTCTGTGATGGGAGTGTGAAGAATCGCATCCCAGATTCCTTTGTTCCTCCCGCCCTGTCCACCCTCCCCAATCCTGCACCTTCCATGTAATAAGTGACCTCCCTGTCCTTCTGAACATCATGTATTTTGTTCAACTTAATTTTACAATTATTGATGCAAAAAATAAAGAACAAAGAAAATTACAGCACAGGAACAGGCCCTTCGGCCCTCCAAGCCTGTACTGACCATGCAGCTCTACTTAACTAAAAGCCCCTAACCTTCCGGGGACCATATCCCTCTGTTCAGATCCTATTCATGTATTTGTCAAGACACACCTTAAAAGTCACTATCGTATCCGCTTCCACTCCCTCCCCCGGCAGTGAGTTCCAGGCACTCACCACCCTCTGTGTAAAAAACTTGCCTTGTACACCTCCTTTAAACCTTGCCTCTCGCACCTTAAACCTGTGCCCCCTAGTAATTGACTCTTCCACCCTGGGAAAAAGCTTCTGACTATTCACTCTGTCCATGCCTCTCATAATCTTGTAGACTTCTATCAGGTTGTCCCTCAACCTCCGTCGTTCCAGTGAGAACAAACCAAGTTTCTCCAACCTCTCCTCATAGCTAATGCCCTCCATACCAGGCAACATCCTGGTAAATCTTTTCTGTACCCTCTCCAAAGCCTCCACATCCTTCTGGTAGTGTGGCGACCAGAATTGAACACTATATTCCGACATGACTTGCCAATTTTTAAACTCAATACCCCAGCCAATGAAGGCAAGCATGCCGTATGCCTTCCTGACTATCTTCTCCACCTGCATTGCCACTTTCAGTGACCTGTGTACCTGTACACCCAGATCCCTCTGCCTATCAATACTCTTAAAGGTTCTGCCATTTACTGTATATTTCCTATCTGTATTAGACCTTCCAAAATGCATTCCCTCACATTTGTCCGGATTAAACTCCATCTGCCATCGCACCACCCAAGTCTCCAACTGATCCATGTCCTGCTGTATCCTCTGATGGTCGTCCTCGCTATCCGCAATTCCACCAATCTCTGTGTCGTCCGCAAACTTACTAATCAAACCAGTTACACTTTCCTCCAAATCATTTATATATATTACAAACAGCAAAGGTCCCAGCACTGATCCCTGAGGAATGCCACTAGTCACAGCCCTCCATTCAGAAATGTACCCTTCCACTACTAATCTCTGTCTTCTTTGATCGAGCCAGTTCTGTATCCATCTTGCCAGCTCACCTCTGATCCCGTGCGACTTCACCTTCTGCACCAGTCTGCCATGAGGGACCTTGTCAAAGGCCTTACTGAAGTCCTTGTAGACAACATCCACTGCCCTACCCTCATCAATCATCTTTGTCACTTCCTCGAAAAATTCGATCAAGTTCGTGAGACACGACCTCCCCTTCACAAAACCATGTTTCCTCTCACTAATACGTCCACTTATTTCCAAGAGGGACTAAATCCTGTCTCGAAGAATCCTCTCCAGTAATTTCCCTCCCACTGACGTAAGGCTCACCAGCCTGTAATTCCTTGGATTATCCTTGCTACCCTTCTTAAACAAAGAAATAACATTGGCTATTCTCCAATACTCTGGGACCTCCTCTCAGACTCACTGTGGAATACTCTCTGGAATCGGTTGCATTCTTGGACACACGCATCTCCATCAAGAACGGTCACCTCAGCACCTCACTGTACCGCAAGCCCACGGATAACCTCACGATGCTCCACTTCTCCAGCTTCCATCCAAAACACGTTAAAGAAGCCATCCCCTACGGAGAAGCCCTCTGTAAACACAGGATCTGCTCAGATGAGGAGGATTGTAACAGACACTTCCAGACGCTGAAAGATGCCCTTATAAGAACAGGATATGGTGCTCGACTCATCAATCGACAGTTCCGACGCGCCACAGTGAAAAACCACACCGACCTCCTCAGAAGACAAACACAGGACACGGTGGACAGAGTACCCTTCGTCGTCCACTACTTCCCCGGAGCGGAGAAGCTACGACATCTTCTCTGGAGCCTTCAACATGTCATCGATGAAGACGAACATCTCGCCAAGGCCATCCGCACACCCTCACTTCTTGCCTTAAAACAACCACACAACCTCAAACAGATCATTGTCCGCAGCAAACTACCCAGCCTTCAGGAGAACAGTGACTACGACACCACACAACCCTGCCACAGCAACCTCTGCAAGACGTGCCGGATCATCGACACGGATGCCATCATCTCACATGAGAACACCATCCACCAGGTACACGGTACATACTTTTGCAACTCGGCCAACGTTGTCTACCTGATACGCTGCAGGAAAGGATGTCCTGAGGCATGGTACATTGGGGAAACCATGCAGACGCTACGACAACGGATGAATGAACACCACTCGACAATCACCAGGCAGGAGTGTTCTCTTCCTGTTGGGGGACAAAACCGCAGTCACGGGCATTCAGCCTGTGATCTTCGGGTAAGCGTTCTCCAAGGCAGTCTTCATGACACACGACAACGCAGAATCACTGAGCAGAAACTGATAGCCAAGTTCCGCACACATGAGGACGGCCTCAACCGGGACCTTGGGTTCATGTCACACTATCTGTAACCCCCACGACTTGCCTGGGCTTGCAAAATCTCACGAACTGTCCTGGCTGGAGACAATACACATCTCTTTAACCTGTGCTTAACCCTCTCTCCACTCACATTGTCTGTACCTTTAAGACTTGATTATCTGTAAAGACTCACATTCCAACCATTATCTTGTAAATTGAGTTTGTGTCTATATATGCCCTGTTTGTGAACACAGCTCCCACTCACCTGATGTAGGGGCAGTTCTCCAAAGGCTTGTGGCTTGTGCTACCAAATAAACCTATTGAACTTTAACCTGGTGTTGTGAGACTTCTTACTGTGCTTACCCTAGTCCAACACCGGCATCTCCACATCATGGCTACCATCGACCCCGCAAACTGCCGGCTCCAAGTGGAGAGGATCTCCAAAACGATCGCGCATATCGACACAGACATCAAGTTTCTACAAAGATGCAAGAAAGCAGACAAGATACCGAAAGGACTACAGATCACGAACCCACTCAGGTCAACCTTTAACACAGACTACGCTGAGAGACTTTGCTGTCGCACCTCTCTCACCCTCCTCAACCACCTCATACACCAACTCTACAGCAAACGCCGCAGCCTGGAAACCAAGATAGAATCCATATTCCCAACTTGCGCTCAGGACGCAGACCAGCTGCGAAACTCTGCCAAGCCGACGAGACAAAGGAACTACGCCATCTACATGCACACCAAGAACAGGAAACTTGAGAAACTCGGCATCACCACCAGCAGCAACCAAGCCTCCCCCAGTACCACAGTAGAAAACAGAACCACTGCAGGGAAGTCCATCGTCAACTTGTCGGACTACACACTTCAACCAGATGAAATCGAAGTTCTCAGCCGAGGGCTCAATTTCTGCCCCACCACCAAAATAGACCCCATCAGTCTCGCAGCAGACACAGAGGAATTCACCAGGCGAATGAGGCTGAGGGAGTTCTTCCACAAACCCCAAGAGGCCAACAGCGAACACAATGAGACAGCCAATGAAGCGGAACAGCCGACAGAGAGATCCGCAGTGCAGCAACCGAAGAGGAAAGAGTCGAATTGGACTCCTCCAGAAGGCCGCTGCGCTCGACTTGACATGTATGCCCAAGCCGTCAGGAGGTGTGTCAATGCCAGATTCATCAGCCGCACTCACCAGACAGCCCCGAACGTCACCCAAGCACAACGCAACGCCATCTGGGCGGCACGGTAGCACAGTGGTTAGCACTGCTGCTTCACAGCTCCAGGGTCCTGGGTTCGATTCCCGGCTCGGGTCACTGTCTGTGTGGAGTTTGCACATTCTCCTCGTGTTTGCGTGGGTTTCCTCCGGGTGCTCCGGTTTCCTCCCACAGTCCAAAGATGTGCGGGTTAGGTTGATTGGCCAGGTTAAAATTGCCCCTGAGATGCGTAGGTTAGAGGGATTAACGGGTAAATATGTGGGGGTAGGGTCTGGGTGGGATTGTGGTCGGTGCAGACTCGAAGGGCCGAATGGCCTCCTTCTGCACTGTAGGGTTTCTATGATTTCTATGATCTGCGCTCTCAAGACCAACCGCAACATTGTCATCAAACCAGCAGACAAAGTGGGGGCCACCGTCATGCTGAACAGAATGGATTACTGCAAAGAAGTGTATCGACAACTGAACAACGAGGAACACTACAGACAGTTACCCGCAGATCCGACCAAAGAACACACCCGTCAACTCAACAGACTGATCAAGACTTTTGATCCCGACCTTCAGAGCACCCTCCGTGCTCTCATCCCATGTACTCCCCGCGTTGGAGATCTCTGCTGCTTCCTGAAGGTACACAAGGCCAACACACCCGGCTGTCCCATCGTATCGGGCAATGGGACTCTGTGCAAGAATCTCTCCGGCTATGTCGAGGGCATCCTGAAACCCATTGTACAAAGAACCCCCAGCTTTTGTCGCGACACTACGGACTTCCTACAGAAACTCAGCACACATGGAGCAGTTGAACCAGGAGCACTCCTCGTCACAATGGATGTCTCGGCACTCTACGCCAGCATCCCCCACGATGATGGTGTTGCTGAAACTGCCTCAGTACTCAACGCTGACAACTGCCAATCTCCAGATGCAATTTTACAACTCATCCGCTTCATCCTGGACCACAATGTCTTCACCTTCAACAACCAGTTCTTCATCCAGACACAAGGAACAGCCATGGGACCAAATTCGCACCTCAATATGCCAACATCTTTAAGCACAGGTTCGAACAAGACCTCTTCACCGCACAGGACCTTCAACCGATGCTATACACTAGATCCATCAATGATATTTTCTTCCTTTGGACTCATGGTGAGCAATCACTGAAACAACTATATGGTGACATCAACAAGTTCCATCCCACCATCAGATTCACCATAGACTACTTTTCGGAATCGGTTGCATTCTTGGACACACGCATCTCCATCAAGGACGGTCACCTCAGCACCTCACTGTACCGCAAGCCCACGGATAACCTCACGATGCTCCACTTCTCCAGCTTCCATCCTAAACACGTTAAAGAAGCCATCCCCTACGGACAAGCCCTCCGTATACACAGGATCTGCTCGGATGTGGAGGATCGCAACAGACACCTCCAGACGCTGAAAGATGCCCTCATAAGAACAGGATATGGCGCTCGACTCATCGATTGACAGTTCTGACGCGCCACATCGAAAAACTGCACCAACCTCCTCAGAAGACAAACACGGGACACGACGGACAGAGTACCTTTCGTCGTCCAGTACTTCCCCGGAACGGATAAGCTACGATATCTTCTCTGGAGCCTTCAACATGTCATCGATGAAGACAAACATCTCGCCAAGGCCATCCCCACACCCCCACTTCTTGCCTTCAAGCAACTGCACAACCTCAAACAGACCATTGTCCGCAGCAAACTACCCAGCCTTCAGGAGAACAGTGACCACGACACCACACAACCCTGCCACAGCAACCTCTGCAAGACGTGCCGGATCATCGACACGGATGCCATCATCTCACGTGAGAACACCATCCACCAGGTACACGGTACATACTTTTGCAACTCGCCCAAGGTTGTCTACCTGATACACTGCAGGAAAGGATGCAGACGTTATGACAACGGATGAATGAACACCACTCGACAATCACTAGGCAGGAGTTTTCTCTTCCTGTTGGGGAAAACTTCAGCGGACACGGGCATTCAGCCTCTGATCTTCGGGTAAGCGTTCTCCAAGGCAGCCTTCATGACACATGACAACGCAGAATCGCTGAGCAAAAACTGATAGCCAAGTTCCACACACATGAGGACAGCCTCATCCAGGATCTTGGGTTCATGTCACACTATCTGTAACCTCCACGACTTACCTGGGCTTGCAAAATCTCACTAACTGAACTGGCTGGAGACAATACACATCTCTTTAACCTGTGCTTAACTTTCTCTCCACTCACATTGGCTGTACCTTTCAGACTTGATTACCTGCAAAGACTCACATTTCAACCATTATCTTGTAAATTGAGTTTGTGTCTTTATATGCCCTGTTTGTGAACAGAACTCCCACTCACCTGATGAAGGAGCAGTGATCCGAAAGCTTGTGGCTTGTGCTACCAAATAAACCTGTTGGACTTTAACCTGGTGTTGTGAGACTTCTTACTCTGCTTACCCCAGTCCAACGCCGGCATCTCCACATCATGGCTACCATCGACACCCCCAAACTGCCGGCTCCAAGTGGAGAGGATCTCCAAGAAGATCGCGCATATCGACACAAACATCAAATTTCTACGACGATGCATAAAGTAGACAAGATACCGAAAGGACTACAGATCACGAACCCACTCAGGTCAACCTATAACACAGATTACGCTAAGAGACTTTGCCGTCGCAACTCTCTCACACTCCTCAACCACCTCATACACCAGCTCTACAGCAAACGCCGCAGCCTGGAAACCAAGATAGAATCCATATTCTCAACTTGCGCTCAGGACGCAGACCAGCTGCGAAACTCTGCCAAGCAGACGAGACAAAGGAACTACGCCATCTACATGCACACCAAGAACAGGAAACTTGAGAAACTCGGCATCACCACCAGCAGCAACCAAGCCTCCCCCGGTACCACAGTAGAAAACAGTACCACTGCAGGGAAGTCCATTGTCAACTTGTCCGACTACACACTTCAACCAGATGAAATCGAAGTTCTCAGCCGAGGGCTCAATTTCTGCCCCACCACCAAAATAGACCCCATCAGTCTCGCAGCCGACACAGAGGAATTCACCAGGCGAATGAGGCTGAGGGAGTTCTTCCACAAACCCCAAGAGGCCAACAGTGAACACAATGAGACAGCCAACGAACCAGAACAGCCGACAGAGAGATCCACAGTGCAGCAACCGAAGAGGAAAGAGTCAAATTGGACTCCTCCGGAAGGCCGCTGCCCTCAACTCGACATGTATGCCCAAGCCGTCAGGAGATGCGTCAATGCCAGATTCATCAGCCGCACTCAGAAGACAGCCCCGAACATCACCCCAGCACAACGCAACGCCATCCACGCTCTCAAGACCAACCGCAACATTGTCATCAAACCAGCAGACAAAGGGGCCACCGTCATACTGAACAGAACGGATTACTGCAAAGAAGTGTACCGACAACTGAACAATGAGGAACACTACAGACAGTTACCCGCAGATCCGACCAAAGAACACACCCGTCAACTCAACAGACTGATCAAGACCTTTGATCCGGACCTTCAGAGCACCCTCCATGCTCTCATCCCACGTACTCCCCGCGTTGGAGATCTCTGCTGCCTCCCGAAGATACACAAGGCCAACACACCCGGCCATCCCATCGTATCGGGCAATGGGACCCTGTGTGAGAATCTCTCCGGCTACATTGAGGGCATCCTGAAATCCATTGTACAAAGAACTCCCAGCTTTTGTCGCAACACTACGGACTTCCTGCAGAAACCCGGCACACATGGAGCAGTTGAACCAGGAGCACTCCTCGTCACAATGGATGTCTCGGCACTCTACACCAGCATCCCCCACGATGATGGCATTGCTGAAACTGCCTCAGTACTCAACGCTGACAACTGCCAGTCTCCAGATGCAATTTTACAACTCATCCACTTCATCCTGGACCACAATGTCTTCACCTTCAACAACCAGTTCTTCATTCAGACACACGGAACAGCCATGGGGACCAAATTTGCACCTCAATATGCCAACATCTTTAAGCACAGGTTCAAACAAGACCTCTTCACCGCACAGGACCTTCAACCGATGCTATACACTAGATACATCGATGACATTTTCTTCCTTTGGACTTACGGTGAAGTCACTGAAACAACTATATGATGACATCAGACTCACCATGGACTACTCTCCGGAATCGGTTGCATTCTTGAACACACGCATCTCCATCAAGGACAGTCACCTCAGCACCTCACTGTACCGCAAGCCCACGGATAACCTCATGATGCTCCACTTCTCCAGCTTCCACCCTAAACACGTTAAAGAAGCCATCCCCTTTGGACTAGCCCTCCGTATACACAGGATCTGCTCAGATGAGGAGGATCGTAACAGACACCTCCAGACGCTGAAAGATGCCCTCATAAGAACAGGATACGGCGTTCGACTCATCGATCGACAGTTCCGACGCGCCACAGCGAAAAACCGCACTGACCTCCTCAGAAGACAAACACGGGACACGGCGGACAGAGTACCCTTCGTCGTCCAGTACTTCCCCGGAGCAGAGACTCTATGACATCTTCTCCGGTGCTTCCAACATGTCATCGATGTACACGAACATCTCGCCAAGGCCATCCCCACACCCCCGCTTCTTGCCTTCAAACAGTCACACAACCTCAAACAGACCATTGTCCGCAGCAAACTACCCAGCCTTCAGGAGAACAGTGACCACGACATCACACAACCCTGCCACAGCAACCTCTGCAAGACGTGCCGGATCATCGACACGGATGCCATCATCTCACGTGAGAACTCCATCCACCAGGTACACGGTACATATTCTTGGCGGCACGGTAGCACAGTGGTTAGCACTGCTGCTTCACAGCTCCAGGGACCTGGGTTCGATTCCCGGCTTGGGTCACTGTCTGTGTGGAGTTTGCACATTCTCCCCGTGTCTGCGTGGGTTTCCTCCGGGTACTCCGGTTTCCTCCCACAGTCCAAAGCTGTGCGGGTTAGGTTGATTGGCCATGCTAAAATTGTCCCTTCGTGTCCTGAGATGTGTAGGTTAGAGGGATTAGCGGGTAAATATGTAGGGGTAGGGCCTGGGTGGGATTGTGGTCGGTGCAGGCTCGAAGGGCCGAATGGCCTCCTTCTGCACTGTAGGGTTTCTATGATTTCTATGATTTCTTGCAACTCGGCCAACGTTGTCTACCTGATACGCTGCAGGAAAGGATGTCCCGAGGCATGGTACATTGGGGAAACCATGCAGACGCTACGACAACGGATGAATGAACGCCGCTCGACAATCACCAGGCAGGAGTGTTCTCTTCCTGTTGGGGAACACTTCAGCAGTCATGGGCATTCAGCCTCTGATCTTCGGGTAAGCGTTCTCCAAGGCAGCCTTCACGACACACGACAACACAGAGTCACTGAGCAAAACGTGATAGCCAAGTTCCGCACACATGAGGACGGCCTCAACCGGGATCTTGGGTTCATGTCACACTATCTGTAACCCCCACGACTTACCTGGGCTTGTAAAATCTCACTAACTGTCCTGGCTGGAGACAATACACATCTCTTTAACCTGTGCTTAACGCTCTCTCCACTCACATTGTCTGTACCTTTAAGACTTGATTACCTTTGAAGACTCGCATTCCAACCATTATTTTGTAAATTGAGTTTGTGTCTATATATGCCCTGTTTGTGATCAGAACTCCCACTCACCTGATGAAGGAGCAGTGCTCCGAAAGCTAGTGGCTTGTGCTGCCAAATAAACCTGTTGGACTTTAACCTGGTGTTGTGTGACTTCTTACTGTGTTTACCCCAGTCCAACGCCGCCATCTCCACATCATACCACCCCTGCCCCAGCAATTTCCTCCCTTGCTTTTCTCAGTATTCTGGGATATATCCCATCAGGCCCTGGGAACTTATCGACCTTAGTGTTTCTCAAGACCTCCAAAACCTCCTCTTTTTTTTACACAGAGAGTAGTGGGTGCCGGGAACCCGTTGCCGGGGGAGGGAGTGGGAGCGGATACAGTAGTGACTTTTAAGGGGCGTCTTGACAAATACATGAATAGGTTGGGAATAGAGGGATACGGTCCCCGGAAGGGTAGGGGGTTTTAGTTAAGTCAGGCAGCATGGTCGGTGCAGGCTTGGAGAGCCGAAGGGACTGTGCCTGTGCTGTAATTTTCTTTGTTCTTTTTGATCTTAACATGACCCAAACTATCTACACCTGCTTGCCTAGACTCATCATCCACCAAATGCTTCTCTTTGGTGAATACTGACGCAAAGTACTCATTTAATACCTCGCCCATTTCCTCTGCCTCCACGCATAGATTCCCTCCTTGAGTAGACCAACCCTCTCCCTGGCTACCCGTTTGATCTTTATATATGTATAAAAAGCCTTGTGATTTTCCTTAATCCTGCTGGCCAATGACTTTTCCTGACCCCTTTATCCTTCCTGAGTCCTTCCTTAAGTTTCTTTCTACTTTCCTTGTGTTCCACACTTGCTTCGTGTGTTCCCAGCCTCTGAACCTTGACAAATGCTTCCTTTTTCTTTTTAACTCGGCTCACAATATCTCTCGCTGTCCAAGTTTCCCAAAACCTGCCATTCTTATCCTTCATCCTTACAGGAATGTGCCGGTCCTGAATTCCTATCACCTTACACTTGAAAACCTCACAAATGCCAGATGTTGACTTGCACTCAAACATCTGCCCCCAATCTACATTCTTCAGTTACTGGACCTGGCCGGGCTCATTCCCCAATAAGAGGTCCAGTACGGCCCCTTCCCTAGTTGGACTATCTACAGACTCAAGATTCAAGATTGCAATCTGTAAATGGATTAATTTGAGCTTTCCCACACACCATCCCGGGCTCCAGGAGCAGCTGATTGGAAGATGCAGCTTGTACTGAGCTGCCCTCAGTTTTCAGGATTGAACATTGAGATCTGGACTGTTACTCCAGGAGTCCCTCACTCTGACTCTCACACACTCCCATACAAACTGCAACAAACAATCTTTCCACAGCAACACTTTTCCCACCGTCAGCTGCTTGAGGATGTCTCCATTCTTCACTCTCCCATCACCATGGAAAACTCTTCAGATCTTCTCCTCCAGCTCCTTTACTCCGAGACAGAGCAGCCAGCCAATTCCAGTCTGTCCATCTCACTCACCTTCACTCTGTCTGTTCGTGCAGCCTCCTGACTCAAATTTATCCACTTTACAAACCTATTGTGATGTCTGATCTCACTGTGAGGTACAGGGTGAGGCTCACACTGGCTCTGTGATGTCACCGTGTGAGGCGTCCAGTTAAAGGGGCCTCTCCCTGATCAAACAGGAGGTTGCAAAAACCCTCTGACTTTTCATGGGTTGGAATAAGTTGATGTTGTGGAAAACACTCACCGCTTTCCACACTCTGTCACCCACTGGTTTGACACATCTCTGTCTCTACATCACATTCCCACACTGATTTGTGCCTGTAGTTAGTTTCACCCAGTTTATTGCCCACACTCTGTGTGTTTACAGACATGCTTTGTAATCTCATTGTTTTCCTGATCGAGCTTCCTCGTCCACTCCTATCTGATATGGATTCATTATTTCTCTCGTACTGCCGAGCTCTCTCACTTCATGCTCCTTATTCCATTATTCTATTCCTTATTCTGGTGCCAGCCCCTCTTCCAATTTAGTTGAAACCTTCCCCAGGTTCACTGGCTCACTCCCCGTGTGGACATTGGTTCCAGTCCTGTTGAGGTGTAAGCCGTCCCTTTAGAATAGACACTTCCTGCCCCAGAATGCCCCAAGATACTGAACCCCTCCCTCCTGCCCCACGCTTCCAGCCACACACTGACCCTCTCAATCTTCCTATTTCTACTCTGGGGAGTGTGTGGAACTGGGAGGAATCCCGAGATTCGAATCTTCAAGCTTCGACTTTTTAACTTCATCCCTAGCCCGTGGGAACCTAACTCGGAAACTCAATTCCTGCTGCCTCTGTGTCATTGGAAACAGAGTGGACACAACATCTGCCTCACTCCCTTCCCGTTTGCAGAATGTTCTGCCCCCTCTCCATGGTTCCCTTTACCCCGGCAGCAGGAGGTTACACACCGTGCGGGGCTCACAATGACGGTGACAGAAATGCTGCTCTGTCTGCCTGACTATGGAATCTCCTGCGGCAACTGCATTTCTACACTTTGCTGTTGTGTCTTGTGCAGCCGCTTCCCCAGTCACGCCGTGCTCCAGATTACACTCCTGTACTCAACAGAGAAAACGCTGGAAAATCTCAGCAGGTCTGGCAGCATCTGTAAGGAGAGAAAAGAGCTGACGTTTCGAGCCCGGATGACCCTTTGTCAAAGCTAAAAGGCAGAGAAAGTGGGAGATATTTATACTGTAGGGTGAGGGAATGAAAGATGAATCATAGCCACAGAAACCAGGGGAAAGGCTGCTAATGGCAGCCCATAGAGAGAATAGAAGGTGTGAATGCGGGGGGCAGGGGGATGAGTGGGAGAGAGGTAAAATTGAGAAAAGGGGGAGAGGGGAAGCAAAGGGGGAGAAAAGGTAAGGAAAGGGGGATAAAATAGGGGGAAAGAGTGGGGGAGAAAAGTAAAGAAAGACAAAAAGAAATAAAAGGTAGAGAACAGTTAAAAATTAAATAGAATTAAAACAAAAGGGTGGAGGTGGGGTAGAGTAAATCATCGGAAGTTGTTGAATTCGCAGTTGGGACCGGAAGGCTGTAAAGTGCTGAGCCGGAAGATGAGATGCTGTTTCTCCAGTTTGCGTTGAGCTTCACTGGAACATTGCAGCAGGCCAAGGACAGACATGTGAGCACGGGAGCAGGATCGTGTGTTAAAATGGCAGCAACCGGGAGGTCAGGGTCCTGACTGCGCACAGACCGAAGGTGCTCAGCAAAGCAATCACCCAGTCTACGCTTGGTTTCTCCGATATTGAGGAGGCCACATTGGGAGCAGCGAATGTAATAGACCAAATTGAAAGAGGTGTCAGTGAAACATTGCTTAACCTGGGATAGGTGTTTTGGGCCTTGGATGGGAAGCATGGAAGAGGTAAAGGGGCAGGTGTTACACCTTCTGTGATTGCATGGGAAGGTGCCATGAATGATGGGAGAGGTGTTGGGTATAGTGGAGGAGTGGACTAGGTTATCCTGGAGGGAACGGTCTCTACGGAATGCTGACAGAGGGAGTGAAGGGAAGATGTGTTTGGTGCTGGCATCACGCTGGACTTGGCGAAAATGGCGGCAGATTATGCTTTGCATGTGCAGGCTGGTGGGGTGAAATGTGAGAACAAGGGGGACTCTATCCTTGTTCTGGGAGGGTGGGGAGAGGGTGAAGGTCGTGGTGCGGAGATGGACTGCATGCTGTTGAGGGCCCTGTCGAAAACTGTAGATGGGAATCCATGATTGAGGAAAAAGGAACACACATTAGAAGCACCACTTTGGAAAGTGGCATCATCGGAACAAATGCGATGGAAGCGAAGGAGCTGAGAGAAAGGGATGGAGTCCTTACAGGATGTAGGGTGTGAAGAGCTGTCGTCCAGGTAGCTGTGAGAGTCAGTGAGCTTGTAATGGATATTGGTAGATAGTCTATTGCTGGAAATGGAGACAGAAAGGTCAAGGATGGGAAGGGAAGTGTCTGAGATGGACCAGGTAAAGGCGATAGAGGGGTGGAAACTGGAAGCGAAGCTGATGAAGTTTTCCAGGTCCGGACGAGAGCATGAAACAGCACCAAAAAACCTTTTTACTCTCCTGCACTGCTGCCTCACAGCGCCAGGGAGCCAGGTTCAATTCTGGCCTTGGGTCACTGTCTGTGTGGAACAAAGAGAACAAAGAACAGTACAGCACAGGAAACAGGCCCTTCGGCCCTCCAAGCCTGTGCCACTCCTTGGTCCAACTAGACCAATCGTTTGTATCCCTCCATTCCCAGGCTGCTCATGTGACTATCCAGGTAAGTCTTAAACGATGTCAGCGTGCCTGCCTCCACCACCCTACTTGGCAGCGCATTCCAGGCCCCCACCACCCTCTGTGTAAAAAACGTCCCTCTGATGTCTGAGTTATACTTCGCCCCTCTCAGCTTGAGCCCGTGACCCCTCGTGATCGTCACCTCCGACCTGGGAAAAAGCTTCCCACTGTTCACCCTATCTATACCCTTCATAATCTTGTATACCTCTATTAGATCTCCCCTCATTCTCCGTCTTTCCAAGGAGAACAACCCCAGTCTACCCAATCTCTCCTCATAGCTAAGACCCTCCATACCAGGCAACATCCTGGTAAACCTTCTCTGCACTCTCTCCAATGCCTCCACGTCCTTCTGGTAGTGTGGCGACCAGAACTGGACGCAGTACTCCAAATGTGGCCTAACCAGCATTCTATACAGCTGCATCATCAGACTCCAGCTTTTATACTCTATACCCCGTCCTATAAAGGCAAGCGTACCATATGCCTTCTTCACCACCTTCTCCACCTGTGTTGCCACCTTCAAGGATTTGTGGACTTGCACACCTAGGTCCCTCTGTGTTTCTATACTCCTGATGACTCTGCCATTTATTGTATAACTCCTCCCTACATTATTTCTTCCAAAATGCATCACTTCGCATTTATCCGGATTAAATTCCATCTGCCACCTCTCCGCCCAATTTTCCAGCCTATCTATATCCTGCTGTATTGCCCGACAATGCTCTTCGCTATCCGCAAGTCCAGCCATCTTCGTGTCATCCGCAAACTTGCTGATTACACCAGTTACACCTTCTTCCAAATCATTTATATATATCACAAATAGCAGAGGTCCTAGTACAGAGCCCTGCGGAACACCACTGGTCACAGACCTCCAGCCGGAAAAAGACCCTTCGACCACTACCCTCTGTCTCCTATGGCCAAGCCAGTTCTCCACCCATCTAGCCACTTCTCCTTGTATCCCATGAGCCTTAACCTTCTTAACCAACCTGCCATGTGGGACTTTGTCAAATGCCTTACTGAAATCCATATAGACGACATCTACGGAGTTTGCACATTCTCACGGTGTCTGCGTGCGTTCCTCCGGCTGCTCCGATTCCCTCCCACACTCCAAAGCTGTGCAGGTTGGGTGGTTTAGCAATGCTGAATTGCTCGATGGTGTTCCAAGATGTATAGGTTCGGGGGAATTGTGGAGTAAATACCTGGGGTTACGGGGATAGGGAATGGGTGGGATGCTCTGTCGGAGTGTCGGTGCTGACTCGATGGGCCGGATGGCCTCCTTCTGCACTGCAGGGATTCGAAGGTGACATCACTGCCAGCATTCTCCAATACTGAGTATCAGTTTGAGGGAGACTCACTCTCTGAACACTCCTGTCCCAACACACCTCCACCCCTCGCTCTCTCCACCTTTCAGACACTTCATCAAACCCACCTCATTGGGGAAACTTTCGGCCGAGTCTCCAAATATCGAATTAATTATCTCAGTGACATATTTAGTTTAATAATGACCCTTCACCTCTGATCCCCGGGATGCTGAACCCAGTGTGGACCCAGAAATGTGCGGGGAACACATCCCAACCTGAGATATCCATGCGGGATTGCAAGGGAATTTCCCGGGAAGCATAAACCTACATTGGGCAATTCCCGGCCCTGTGAACCATCCAAGACTCAATTTAGATTTCTAATCTCTGGATTATTTCAATTGTATTCCAGGAATAGATACCCCGGAAAAGTTAGAATTAAATCCACTTCTAACGCCTCAGTAACTGTGGGACTGACACACTCCAACCCCCCACTCGCCCTCCCAACCAACTGGTGAAACCCAACCCCCCCGGGACAACTGTTCCACATCTACCCCCCTGATCCGCCCTCTGACCCAACACAGAGCCCCACAACCACCCTGCAAACTCTCACAGAACACCTTCAATACCCACCAAAACCACACAGGACCCCCATAATGCCCTCCCACCCCCACTCAGTGACCCCCACCATCCAGGCAGACCTCATCCCAGGAATATGGTGAGTGCAGGGTCACTACAGAGCTTTAAAAGTGCACCTTGATCAATCTGTGAGGGAACATTGCTGGTTACAGGGAGTGAGTGATCAGTTTAGATTGGGATGCAGCTGGAGCCTCAGGGAATGGGGAGGACAATCACTCGCAACATTCTCCTCAATTGGACACCATTCTGTTCCAAGAGGGAGTGTAGCTTGAAGATGGGATGTGTGTGTGTGTGTGTGAGCTCTCACTGTCTACTGGACAGGCTGAGCTTGATGGTGCTGAGAGTCTTTCTGTGTGTTTGCCGGTACAGACTGGGGAGTGAATGTGGGAGCCGCTTGCAATGTGACTCTCAGAGCTCACTCAGTCAGTAGCTGAGCCTGTGGACAATGTGTTAGCATCGTGTCAATGTGACTGGGTTAGTAATCCAGAGACTGGAATAATGACAGACACACGAGTTAACCACACACTGCACTGGAAGGAGAAATTAAACTCAATTAATGAAATTTAAACTGAAAAGACTAACGTCAGTAATGGTGACCATAAAACCAGAGGTTATTGTTCTAAAAACATCTGGTTCACCAATGTCCTTTAGGGAAGGAAATCTGCTGTCCTCACTTGGTCTGGTCTACAGCGCGCCAATCAGGTAAAGCCATGTTGGTGACTCACCGCGATCTTCTGATGGGCAATTAGGGATGGGCAATAAATACTGGCCTTGCTCCCGACACCCACACCCCATGATTCAATAAAAATACTTCCCAGTCTGTGTGTGAAAATGAAGAGAACTCTTCTCTTCCCATTTCTGTTTTTGTCTGTGATCCGTGCAGAAATCAGAAAACACACAAAGTTTGTCCAATTTGAAGCCACATTTATTTCCAGATTTGAGGTTTCAGTCATTGAAATAATGACATTTGAAAGATAATTGTTGGATAGACAGCTCCCCCTCTGCTCCATCCAGCTTCCCCCACAACTGCGATGCCTTGTTCATCACAACACACTGACTCATCCCCACCCCCCCCATCCAGACCATGTGATCTCCAGGGAGAGGCGAAAACCCAGAGTGAAAACCCCAGGGCCAATATGGGGAGAAAAAATCTGGGAAATTCCTCTCCGACCCCCTGTGGCGATCAAAACGATTCCAGGAGATCACATTGGCCCTGATCAGACAATGCTTCCCAAGACAATTGCTATTCCATTTCTGTTTTACAAAAACCATCTGAACCCTCTGCCTCAGAGACTGGTTCCCAACTATCCGCAGTCTCGCTCTGTACTGGCACCAACAAGACCAACATTCACTGAAGATTGAAACTAGCTGACGGACTGTTCCCATTTCTGTTATTCCAACTTGAACAGAAACTCTCCTCAATCCTTTCTCTCAATTGTTAATTTGCTGAAATTCATCCCCCAGTCACTGGCAGTCAGGGTTTGAAAGCAGCCTGACACTGGCACCTGTCAACACAGACATCTCCGAACCAGCTGGTGCCAGGGAGGACTCATAGAGTCATAGAGTCAAAGAGGATTACAGCATGGAAACAGGCCCTTCGGACCAACTTGTCCATGCCACCCCTTTTATTAAACCCCTAAGCTCGTCCCAATTGCCCGCATTTGGTCCATATCCCTCTGTATCCATCGTACCCATGTAACTGTCTAAATGCTTTTTAAAAGACAAAATTGTACCCGCCTCTACTACTATCTCTGGCAGCTTGTTCCAGACACTCACCACCCTCTGTGTGAAAAAATTGCCCCTCTGGGCTCTTTTGTATCTCTCCCCTCTCACCTTAAACCTATGACCTCTAGTTTTAGACTCCCCTACCTTTGGGACATGATATTGACTATCTAGCTGATCTGTGCCCCTCATTATTTTATAGACCTTTATAAGGTCACCCCTCAGCCTCCTACGCTCCAGAGGAAAAATGTCCCAATCTATCCAGTCTCTCCTTATAACTCAAATTATCAAGTCCTGGTAGCATCCTAGTAAGTCTTTTCTGCACTCTTTCTAGTTTAATAACATCCTTTGTATAATAGGGTGACCAGAACTGTGCACAGTATTCCAAGTGTGGCCTTACCAATGTCTTGTACAACTTCAACAAGACGTCCCAACTCCTGTATTCAATGTTCTGACCAATGAAACCAAGCATGCCGAATGCTTTCTACACCACTCTGTCCACCTGTGACTCCGCTTTCAAGGAGTTATGAACATGTACGCCGAGATCTCTTTGTTCTGTAACTCTCCCCAACGCCCTACCATTAACTGAGAAAGTCCTGCCCTGGTTCAATCTACCAAAATGCATCACATCGCATTTATCTAAATTAAACTCCATCTGCCATTTGTCAGCCCATTGGCCCAATTGATCAAGATCCCGTTGCAATCCAAGATAACTTTCTTCACTGTCCACGATGCCACCAATCTTGGTGTCATCTGCAAACTTACTAACCTATATTCTTATCCAAATCATTAATATAAATGACAAATAACAGTGGACCCAGCACTGATCCCTGAGGCACACCGCTGGTCACAGGCCTCCAGTTTGAAAAACAACTCTCTACAACCACCCTCTGGCTTCTGTCATCAAGCCAATTGTGTATCCATTTGGCTACCTCCCCCTGGATCCTGTAAGATTCAACCTTCTGCAACAACCTACCATGCGGTACCTTGTCAAAGGTCTTGCTAAAGTCCATGTAGACAACAGCAACTGCACTGCCCTCATCTACCTTCTTGGTTACCCCTTCAAAAAACTCAATTAAATTTGTGAGATACGATTTTCTACTCACAAAACCATGCTGACTGTCCCTAATCAGTCCTTGCGTCTCTAAATGCCTGTAGATCCTGTCTCTCAAAACACCTTCCAACAACTTACCCACCACAGATGTGAGGCTCACCGGCCTGTAGTTCCCAGGCTTTTCCCTGCAGCCCTTTTTAAACAGAGGCACAACATTTGCCACTTTCCAATCTTCAGGCACCTCACCCGTGACTATCGATGATTCAAATATCTCTGCTAGGGGACCCGCAATTTCCTCCCTAGCCTCCCACAATGTCCTGGGATACAGTTCATCAGGTCCCGGGGATTTTTCTACCTTGATGGGCTTTAAGACTTCCAGCACCTCCTTCTCTGTAATATGTACACTCCTCAAGACATCACTATTTATTTCCCCAAGTTCTCTAACATCCATGCTTTTCTCAACAGTAAATACTGATGAGAAATATTAATTTAGGATCTCACCCATCTTTTATGGATTCGCACATAGATGACCTTGTTGATCCTTAGGAGGACCTACTCTCTCCCTTGTTAGTCTTTTGTCCTTTATGTATTTGTAGAAGCTCTTTGGATTCTCCTTTGCCTTATCTGCCAAAACAATTTCGTGTCCCCTTTTTGTCCTCCCGATTTCTCTCTTAACTCTACTCCTACACCCCCTATACTCTTCAAGAGATTCACTTGATCCCAGCTGCCTATGCATGTCATGTGCTTCTTTCTTCTTCTTGACCAGGGCCTCAATATCCCGAGTCATCCAGGGTTCCTGACTTCTGCCAGACTTGCCCTTCACTCGAACAGGAATGTGTTTACCCTGAACCCTGGTTAACACACTTTTGAAAGCGAGCCACTTACCAGACATCCCTTTGCTTCCCCACAGATTCCCTCAATTAATTTTTGAAAGTTCCTGCCTGATACCATCAAAATTGGCCTTGCCCCAATTTAGAATTTTAACTTTTGGGCCAGACCTATCATTCTCCATTCCTATCTTAAAACTAAAAGAATTATGGTCACTGGTCCCAAAGTGATCCCTTACTATCACTTCTGTCACCTGCCCTTCCTTATTTCCCAAGAGGCGGTCATGTTTTGCCCCCTCTCTAGTCGGGCCATCCACATACTGAATGAGAAATTCCTCCTGAATACACTCAACAAATTTCTCTCCATCCAACCCTCTAATACTATGGCTGTCCCAGTCAATGTTAGGAAAATTAAAATCTCCGACTATTACCACCCTATTTTTCTTGGAGCTATCTGTAATCTCCTTACATATTTGCTCCTCAATTTCCCGCTGACTATTTGGGGGCCCAAAGTACAACCCTATCAAAGTGATTTCCCCCTTCTTATTTCTCAGTTCTACCCATATAGACTCAGTGGCTGAACCCTCGGATATATCCCCTCTCAGTACGGCCATGATGTTTTCCCTAATCAAAAGTGCAACATCCCCTCCTCTCTTACCTCCTGTTCTATCTTTCCTATAGCATCTGTACCCTGGAACATTGAGCTGCCAGTCCTGTCCCTCCCTTAGCCATGTTTCAGTAATTGCTATAATATCCCAGTCCCACGTACCCATCCATGCCCTGAGTTCATCTGCCTTGCCCGTCAGGCCTCTTGCATTGAAATAAAGGCAGTTTAATCTGGACTTCCCTTGCTCTCTGTCTTGCTTTGCCTGATCTGTCTGGTACTAGGATTACTGACACTGCCTTTTGTACTTAATGTGCTCTCTTTAACTTCTGCAATGTCCTCAACCTTCTCTTCTGTCTCCCGACTGCTTTGGGTCCCACCCCCCCCGCCAAACTAGTTTAAACCGTCCTGAGTGGCTCAAGCAAGTTTCCCCGCCAGGATATTACCTCCCTCCAGTTCAGGTGTAACCCGTCCCTCTTGAACTGGGGGTTTCCCCAGAAAAGACTCTTTACCTTATCCTGGGAGATATGGTACAAGCTGGTGCTGAGGTTTCACCCAGTGGTGTGGAGTGGATTGGAAACGATGGGTTGGTGAGTGGCTTTAAGCAGCCAATCCCACTCCTCACCATTGGAAAATAAATCAACCGGAGTCTTTCCCCCTCGAGACTTTTCTCTTCAGTCACACGGTGGAACCCTGGCTGAGATTGCTCAGAGCACACAGCATGGACACATTGCTGCTCTCATCCTTGTAAACCTTCTCTGCAGCCTCTCCCGTCCCTCGATATCCTTTTTATAACATCCTGAATAAAGCTGCCTGCAGGATTCTAAGTGTGGGGTCGAACCAAAGATCACTGCTGGTTTGGTGTAACTCCCCTATTTAAATTCCCTGTTGAAATGAAGCCGAGTGATTGGTTCACTGTTTCCCAGGCCATGCCAAGCTGGGCCACAAATTTTATTGATCGATTGGGGTTTGAAAACATTTATCACATCCTGGGAGACAGAGGGAGTCAATGATTGGTGCATTCCCGAGCATCAACTTATTGCAACCCAAGCAAAGTGCGAGGGTTTTTGCAACCTCCTGTTTGATCAAGGATGGCTCCTTGGATGGGTCACACGGGGACATCACAGAGCAAGTCTGCCCCTCGCCCTGTACATCACAGTGAGATCAGACATGGCAATAGGAGAGTGAATTGGGGGCAGGAGGCTGCACAGACTGAGGGAAAGGGAGCTGCACTGACTGACAAACTGGCTGATCTGTCTCAGAGTGAATGTAGTCGGGGAGAAGATCCAAACAGCTTTACTCTGTGATGGGAGTGTGAAGAATCGCAGTTTCCTTTGTTCCTCCCGCCCTGTCCACCCTCCCCAATCCTGCACCTTCCATGTAATAAGTGACCTCTCTGTCCTTCCCAGCATCATGTATTTTGTTCAACTTAATTTTACAATTATTGGGGCAAAAAATAAAGAACAAAGAAAATTACAGCACAGGAACAGGCCCTTCGGCCCTCCAAGCCTGTACTGACCATGCTGCTGTACTGAACTAAAACCCCCTACCCTTCCGGGGACCATATCCCTCTGTTCCCATCCTATTCATGTATTTGTCACGACGCCTCTTAAAAGCAACAATCGCATCTACTTACACGACCTCCCCTGGTCGCGAGTTCCAGGCGCTCACCACCCTCTGTGTAAAAAACTTGCCTTGTATATCTCCTTTAAACCTTGCCCCTCGCACCTTAAACCTGTGCCCCCGAGGAATTGACTCTTCCACCCTGGGAAAAAGCTTCTGACTATCCACTCCGTCCGTGCCCATTGTAATCTTGTAGACTTCTATCAGGTCGCCCCTAAATCTCCGTCGTTCCAGCCTCTCCTCATAGCTAATGCCCTCCATACCAGGCAACATCCTGGTGAATCTTGCCTGTACCCTCTCCAAAGCCTCCACATCCTTCTGGCAGTGTGGCGACCAGAATTGAACACTATATTCCAAGCACGGCCTAACTAAGGTTGTATAAAGCATGACTTGCCAATTTTTAAACTCAATGCACTGACCGATGAAGGCAAGCATGCCGTATGCCTTCTTGACTACCTTCTCCACCAGCGTTGCCACTTTCAGTGACCGGTGTACCTGTACACCCAGATCCCTCTGCCTATCAACATTCTTAAGGGTTCTGCAACTTACCGTATATTACCCATCTGTATTAGGCCTTCCAAAGTGCATTACCTCACATTTGTCCAGATTAAACTCCATCTGCCATCGCACCACCCAAATCTCCAACCAATCTATATCCTGCTGTATCTTTTGATGGTCCTCACGACAACGCAGAACCGCTGAGCAGAAACTGATAGCCAAGTTCCGCACACATGAGGACGGCCTCAACCAGGATCATGGGTTCAAATCACACAATCTGTAACCCCCACGACTTGCCTGGGCTTGCAAAATTGCACTAACTGTCCTGGCTGGGGACAATACACATCTCTTTAACCTGTGCTTAACCCTCTCTCCACTCACATTGTCTGTACCTTTAAGACTTGATTACCTACAAAGACTCGCATTCCAACCATTATCTTGTAAATTGAGTTTGTATCTATATATGCCCTGTTTGTGAACAGAACTCCCACTCACCTGATGAAGGTGCAGCGCTCTGAAAGCTTGTGGCTTGTGCTACCAAATAAACCTGTTGGACTTTAACCTGGTGTTGTGAGACTTCTTACTGTGTTTACCCCAGTCCAACGCCGCCATCTCCACATCATACCTCCCCTGTAGCCAGTGATGATATAAAGATTTCTTTCAAAGCCCCAGCAATTTCCTCCCTTGCCTTTCTCAGTATTCTGGGGTATATCCCATCAGGCCCTGGGCACTTGTCAAATTTAATGTTTCACAATAACCCCAATACCTCCTCCTTTTGGATCTCAACATGACCCAAACTATCGACACATCCTTCCCCAGACTCATCACCCACCAAGTCCTTCTCTTTGGTGAATACCGATGCAAAATATTCAATTAATACCCCGACCATTTCCTCTGGCTCCACGCATAGATTCCCTCCCCTGTTCTTGAGGCTCTTGCTCCTTATATACGTATAAAAAGCCTTGGGATTTTCCTTAATCCTGCTGGTCAATGACTTTTCCTGACCCCTTTATCTTTCCTGAGTCATTGCTTAAGTTTCTTTCTACTTTCCTTGTGTTCCACACTTGCTTCGTGTGTTCCCAGCCTCCAAGCTTTGACAAATGCTTCCTTTTTCTCTTTGACTCGGCTCACAATATCTCTCGTTATCCAAGTTTCCCAAAACCTGCCATTCTTATCCTTCATCCTTACAGGAATGTGCCGGTCCTGAATTCCTATCACCTTACACTTGAAAGCCTCCCACATGCCAGATGTTGACTTGCACTCAAACATCTGCCCCCAATCTACATTCTTCAGTTACTGGACCTGGCCGGGCTCATTCCCCAATAAGAGGTCCAGTACGGCCCCTTCCCTAGTTGGACTATCTACAGACTCAAGATTCAAGATTGCAATCTGTAAATGGATTAATTTGAGCTTTCCCACACACCATCCCGGGCTCCAGGAGCAGCTGATTGGAAGATGCAGCTTGTACTGAGCTGCCCTCAGTTTTCAGGATTGAACATTGAGATCTGGACTGTTACTCCAGGAGTCCCTCACTCTGACTCTCACACACACCCATACAAACTGCAACAAACAATCTTTCCACACCAACACTTTTCCCACCGTCAGCTGCTTGAGGATGTCTCCATTCTTCACTCTCCCATCACCATGGAAAACTCTTCAGATCTTCTCCTCTAGCTCCTTTACTCCGAGACAGATCAGCCAGCCGATTCCAGTCTGTCCATCTCACTCGCCTTCACTCTGTCTGTTCGTGCAGCCTCCTGACTCAAATTTATCCACTTTACAAACCTATTGTGATGTCTGATCTCACTGTGAGGTACAGGGTGAGGCTCACACTGGCTCTGTGATGTCACCGTGTGAGGCGTCCAGTGAAAGGGGCCTCTCCCTCATCAAACAGGAGGTTGCAAAAACCCTCCGACCTTTCATGGGTTGGAATAAGTTGATGTTGTGGAAAACACTCACCGCTTTCCACACTCTGTCACCCACTGGTTTTACACATCTCTGTCTCTACATCACATTCCCACACTGATTTGTGCCTGTAGTTAGTTTCACCCAGTTTATTGCCCACACTCTGTGTGTTTACAGACATGCTTTGTAATCTCATTGTTTTCTCTTCCACCTTCTTCCGTCGGGATAAAGATACAAAGTCTGGGGTCACATACCAACAGATTCTCCCATTCTGCCACCAGACTTTTGAAAGGACCTTCCACATATTGAGCTGATCTTGCTCTGCATGTTGTCTGTAACTGCAACACTACATTCTGCACCCTCTCCTTTCCTTCTCCCCCTATGTACTCTATGAATGGTATATTTTGTCTGTATAGCGTGAGAAACAATACTTTTCATTGTATCCCAATACACATGACAATAATAAATCAATCAAATAAAATCAACTCAATTCCTGCTGCCTCTGTGTCATTGGAAACAGAGTGGACACAACATCTGCCTCACTCCCTTCCGGTTTGCAGAATGTTCTGCCCCCTCTCCATGGTTCCCTTTACCCCGGCAGCAGGAGGTTACACACCGTGCGGGACTCACAGTGACGGTGACAGAAATGCTGCTCTGTCTGCCTGACTATGGAATCTCCTGCGGCAACTGCATTTCTACACTTTGCTGTTGTGTCTTGTGCAGCCCCTTCCCCAGTCACGCCGTGCTCCAGATTACACTCCTTCAATGTGTCGCCACTCCCATCGCTGCCAATCCACTGCAAAGCTTCGTGTGAAGCCTCCACACCAGTTTGTTCTGAGGCCGTGCGGGTGGAGAGAGGGGAAACTTTTGGCCAAGTCTCCAAATATCGAATTAATTCTCTCAGTGACATATTTACTTTAATAATGACCCTTCACCTCTGATCCCCGGGATGCTGAACCCAGTGTGGACCCAGAAATGTGTGGGGAACACAATCCCTACCCGGAATATCCATGCGGGATTGCAAGAGGTTAAAGAGGTGTGTATTGTCTCCAGACAGGACAGTTAGTGAGATTTTGCAAGCCCAGGCCAAATGGTGGGGGTTACAGACAGTGTGACATGAACCCAAGGTCCCGGTTGAGGCCATCCTCGTGCGTGAGGAACTTGGCTATCAGTTTCTGCTCTGCGTTGTCATGTGCCTTGAAAGCCACCTTGGAGAACACTTACCTGAAGATTTTGTCCCAGTGACAGTGAAGGAACGGTGATATATTTCCAAGTCAGGATGGTGAGTGACTTGCGGGGGGGGCAACCTCCAGGTGATGGTGTTCGCAGGTATCTGCTGCCCTTGTCCTTCTAGATGGTAGTGGAGGTGGGTTTGGAAGGTGCTGCCAAAGGGAAATGTGTCATTTGATCCACTAGGTTACACTTTTGCTTTGAGTGGGAGCGGGGGACACAGCTCTGATGCCTTCACGTCTTATACAAGTTGTATAACAGTTCTCATGTGACTTGCGGGGTGGGGGGAATGTGCAGGTGTTCCCAGGCATCTGACGCTCTTGTCAGTCTAAAGGGCAGAGTTTTTGGGTTTGGAAGGTGTTGTCGGAGAAGCCTTGTCGAGTTGCTGCCGGGCATCTGGGAAATCCTGGGAAACCTCCTCCAGACCTTTCCTTTGGACTTTACCTCTTTCCTGAAGTGTGGAATCCGGAATTCTCCACAACCCTCCAAACCAATCCTAATGATAAAGTCTGAACATGGCCCCTTGTTATTGCACTGTGATTGCATCGGGGGGGTTGGTTTGGCTCAGTTGGCTGGACGGCTGGTTAGTTGATGCAGAGCAATGCCAACAGCGCGGGTTCAGTTCCCGTACCGGCTGAGGTTATTCAGGAAGGCCTCACCTTCTCAACCTTGCCCCTCGCCTCAGGTGTGGTGATCCTCAGGTTAAATCATCACCAGTCGGGTCACCTCCCCCCTCCGCCCCCTCCCCCCCCCCCCCCGCCCCCTCCCCCCCCCCCCCCCCCCCTGCACCCACCCCACCCCTTCCCCCCCCCCCCCCCACCCAACATGGCAGAGCAGCTGATGGCTACTGCCTGCTTCCAATTATAAACCCTGGCTGTGTTTTATTAACCACTTTCTCATCTTGTCACCATTCAACCCCAGCCACCCAAACCTTCACCCTCTTCCTGCCCCCCTCCCTAGGCCCCCTACTCCCTCCCACCTTCTTCCCGCTCCCCTTCGCCCCAGCCTGTTCTTAACCCTCCCACCCTCCAGCTCCTGTTCCCACCCGTCCCCAGCTTGTTCCCGCTCTCCCCCCCATTTATCATTATTGCTTTTGCGGTTAGGTAGAGATAGAGATGAGGTGCATTGTGGGATTGATACTCCCTGGGAGGTAATTAATAAATTAATTAATAAATAACCAGCCGCCAACACGGATAGAGTTTGAAGATGTGAATATTTTAATTGGTTTGGGGGGGGATGTGGTGGGAGCCACAGAGGAGCCCAGTGCCGGGTGACACACTCGGGGACAGGGCACAGCTCAGCTTGGATAGGGAGGCTGGGAGACTCGGTGTGGCGTGGGGGTCAGTTGCTGCGAGGTATCCTCTCTACCCACTGCCATTCCGCAGCTCCGACATGGGGGGTGTGGGGTGAGGGAGAGGCGCGATCGGCCTGGGCGGCAGTGGGTTGGCGAGGGCTGAATTTTGGGGGGTGTGGGGCTCGCGATTGGCCATGGGCCCCCACGATTTGGGGGGGGCGGGGGGGGGGGCGCAGTGTTCAGGCTCTCTGTCAGACCTCTGCTGTTGCGATGGCACACGAGCAGATAGAGAGATCTGCACATGCCCAATAGCTCCCTCTGCAGGCAGGCCGCTGAGTTAAGCCCCGCCCACTGCCTGAAGCAACTAGATTTAGCCAATTTCTTTATACACTATGTGCACAAGATTGTGCGTAAAAACCCACCCAAAAAACTGATCTGCAACTCTCCCATATTCACAGTAGCTGGACACTTCGAATCATTCTCATAAAACTCCACCCCATGTCTCTAACTGGAGCCCCAAAGGAGAGACCAAAGGATGGAGAGAGATCTCAATCATGGGGATCCCGATGGAAACATCTCTCAGTAATGGGGTCCCGACGGGGAGATCTCTCAGTAATGGGGTCCCGATGGGGAGATCTCTCAGTGATGGGGTCTCGATGGAAAGATCTCTCAGTAATGGGGGTCCTAATAGGGAGATCGCTCAGTAATGGGGTCCCGATGGAGGGATCTCTCAGTAACAGGGTCCCGATGGGGAGATCTCTCAGTAATGGGGTCCCGATGGGGAGATCTCTCAGTGATGGGGTTCCCGATAGGGAGATCCCTCAGTAATGGGGTCCCGATGGAGAGATCTCTCAGTAATGGGATCCCGATGGAGAGATCTCTCAGTAATGGGGTCCCGATGGAGAGATCTCTCAGTAATGGGGTCCCGATGGAGAGATCTCTCAGTAATGAGGTCCCGATGAAGAGATCTCTCGGTAATGGGTTCCCGATGGAGAGATCTCTCAGTAATGGGATCCCGATGGAGAGATCTCTCAGAAATGGGGTCCGGATGGAGAGATCTTTCAGTAATGGAGTCCCGATGGAGAGATCTCTCAGTAATGGGGTCCCGATAGGGAGATCTCTCAGTAATGGGGTCCCGATAGGGAGATCTCTCAGTAATGGGGTCCCGATGAAGAGATCTCTCAGTAATTGGGTCCCGATGTTGATGAATTCCTGACAGGAATTCAATCTCATCCACAGGAAGTATCCGGAGCTGTCAGATTGTGCCCCGCTACAACACCCTTCCCCCTCCCTTCTCTCAACCCCCTCTCCCCATACATTCTTTCACCTGGGATTCATGTCGTCATGGCAACACCATGTTGTGGTCAATACAATGAGGTGGTTGGTGGCCTGACCTTGGACACCATCCACTTGCTGCTGGACCTAGGGGACACCACCCTGTTACCATACCAACGGGCTCCACCTATCCCAGCCCAACTGACCAATCAACAACAGCACCACGTCTCACCACAGCCAACATCCCGGAGAACAGAAAAACCCGGAATTGGGATCGAAATCTGGCTCCAGGGAGCTCCCTGAGGAAACATGGCTGCTAATTTGTTCCAGGAGCTGCAACACATCAACTCACAGCTGCTGAACTGTGACCTCCCGCTTTGTCCCGTGACCTCCCGTTTTGTCCCGTGACCTCTCGCTTGGTCCCGTGACCTCCCTCTTTGACCCGTGACCTCCCGCTTTGACCCGTGACCTCCCACTTTGACCCATGACCTCCCGCTTTGTCCCGTGACCGCCGGCTTTGACCCATGACCTCTCGCTTTGACCCGTGACCTCCCGCTTTGACCCGTGACCTTCCGCTTTGACCCGTGACCTCCCGCTTTGACCCGTGACCTCCCGCTTTGACCCGTGACCTCCCGCTTTGACCCGTGACCTCCCACTTTGACCTGTGACCTCCCGCTTTGACCCGTGACCTCCCGCTTTGACCCGTGACCTCCCGCTTTGACCCGTGACCTCCCGCTTTGACCTGTGACTTGCTAATGGGTTTTCAAAAAATATGAGCAACTCAAAACTAACTTATAAATAGCAGTGAATTAAATATAAAAAATACCAGTAAATCTATACATGGCTATAAAAACAACGGACTGAGGGAACGGTGGGAGGGAGGGATCAGAAACAGCGTCAATCATCATCATGCTGAACTATCTCCCTGTTGCCTCGGTAATTCTGGTGTGGACAAACAAGGAGGATGGAGGGATTGCCGTCCCGTCCTTCGAGAGCAGGTGAATGTGGCGGTGACCTGGAAGAGGAAGAGACAAGGTCGTTAGAGAGCAGCAAAGGTTAAAGACAGGACCTGTTCCCCTCCGAAATTGCTACTTCCCTTTCATACATCTCTTCCAACCCCCCACTGCCCTTTGACCTTCTCTCCCTCTCCCATCACCCATTTCCCCTCCTCCTCCAGCCACTTCCCCAATCCCTATGGGTGACACAGTGGTTAGCACTGCTGCCTCACAGTGCCAGGGACCCGGGTTCAATTCCAGTCTCGGGTCACTGTCTGTGCGGAGTTTACACATTCTCCCCATGTCTGCATGGGTTTCCTCCCACAGTCCGAAAGATCATAGAATTATAGAATCCCTACAGTGCTGAAGGAGGCCATTTGGCCCATCGAGTCTGCACTGACAATAATCCCACCCAGGCTCTACCCCGTAACCCCACATATTTACCCTGCTAGTCCCCCTGACACTAAGGGATAATTTAGCATGGCCAATCCACCTAACCCGCACATCTTTGGAGTGTGCAAGGAAACCGGAGCACCCGGAGGAAACCCACGCAGACACGGGGAGAATGTGCAAACTCCACACAGACAGTGACCCAAGGCCAGAATTGAACCCGGGTCCCTGGCGCTGTGAGGCAGCAGTGACAACCACTGTGCCACCATGCCAACCAAAAGATGTGCAGGTTAGGTGGACTGGCCATGCAAAATTGCCCCTTAATGTCCAAAGATGTGTAGGTTAGGGGGATTAGCGGGGCAAATGCGTGGGGTTATCGGGATGGGTGGGGGGTCGGCCTGAATAAGATGCTCTGTCAGAGAGTTGGTGCAGATTCGATGGGCCAAATGGTCTCGTTCTGCACTGTAGGGATTCTATGATTTACGAGTCTCACAATGTGTGGCTCAGAGATCCGCGTGGGACAAATGCATTTCTATTTATGGGGTGAGGGGCATTGGCACCAGCCCTGGGGAAGATGGGAGTTGTAACGGTGTGACAGTCTTCATCTGATCCATATTGGATATGTGAGTGGTGCAGCTAGTGCGGTAGGGAGGGATTTTAACTAAACAGTGGGGCCGAGGGATCACATGAGGGGAGCTTATTTATTTATTAGTGTCACAAGTCGGCTTACATTAACACTGCAATGAAATTACTGTGAAATTCCCCTAGTCACCACACTCCGGCACCTGTTCGGGTACACTGAGGGAGAATTTAGCACGGCCAATGCATCTAACCGGCACGTCTTTCGGACTGTGGGAGGAAACTGGAGCACCCGGAGGAAACCCACGCAGACACGGGGAGAACGTGCAAACTCCACACAGACAGTGACCCAAGCCGGGAATTGAACCTGGGTCCCTGACGCTGTGAGGCAGCAGTGCCAACCACTGTGCCACCGTGCTGGCCCATTGTGATATGATGTGAAAGATTAAAGGAAAGAGGGGAACGGCAAGGTCACAATAAGGGAAATGGCAGTGGGAGTGAGGCAGGAAGGGATAGGGTGTACAAGGTTAAGCGTGCATCAGCAGCTAGAACTAAATGTCGCAAAAGTAAGACAGAATGAAAGGGACTCGATCAGAATGGCCGTAGCATTCACAATGAGGTCGGTGAGTTCACGATGCATGTTAGTAAACAGATGTGATGTAATTTCCATTACAGAGACCTGGCTGCAGGGTAACCGAGGCTGGGAGCTGAATATTTCAGGACAATTGACATTTAGGAAGGACAGGCAAAAAGTAATGTTAGCTGGGGTAGCACCGTTAATAAGTTAATAACAATATGCTGTAAAATCTACCAACGGACAGGTTATTTTGGACATGGCAATCCGTAATGACAGTAAGAGTTTTAACAACACCAGGTTAAAGTCCAACAGGTTTATTTGGTAGCAAATGCCATTAGCTTTCGGAGCGCTGCTCCTTCGTCAGATGGAGTGGAAATCTGCTCTCAAACAGGGCACAGCATACATCATGCATCAACCATGCAACAGGGCACAATCTGTAATGAGACAGGATTCATTAAAAACCTCCTAAAAAAAGAAGCCTCTAGGCAAGAGTGATCATAACATAAATTTCATCTTCAGAATGAGAGTGAGAAATGTGGGCCCATAACTAGTGTCTTAAAACTTTTTTTTGCACTTTGCATCAGTATTCCCCAAAGAGATAGATTTGCTGGATGATGAGTCTGGGAAAGGTAGATAGTTTGAGTCATGTTCAGATCAAAAAGGAGGAGGTATTGGGGTTCTTGAGAAACATTAAGGTAGTCAAGTCTCCAGGGCCTGATGGGATATACCCCAGAATACTGAGAGAGGCAAGGGAGAAAATTGCTGGGGCTTTGAGAGAAATCCTTGTATCCTCACTGACTACAGGGGAGGTGCCAGAGGAGAATAGCCAATGTTGTTCCTTTGTTTAAGAAGGGTAGCAAGAATAATCCAGGTAATTACAGGCCGGTGAGCCTTACATCAGTGGTAGGGAAATTATTGGAGACCATTCTTCGAGACAGGATTTACTCCCACTGGGAAATAAGTGGACGTATTAGTGAGAGGCAACATGGTTTTGTGAAGGGGAGGTCGTGTCTCACGAACTTGATCAAGTTTTTCGAGGAAGTGACGAAGATGATTGATGAGGGTAGGGCAGTGGATGTTGTCTACATGGACTTCAGTAAGGCCTTTGACAAGGTCCCTCATGGCAGACTGGTGCAGAAGGTGAAGTCACATGGGATCAGAGGTGAGCTGGCAAGGTGGATACATAATTGGCTCGGTCATAGAAGACAGAGGGTAGCAGTGGAAGGGTGCGTTTCTGAATGGAGAGCTGTGACAAGTGATGTTCCTCAGGGATCAGTGCTGGGACCTTTGCTGTTTGTAATATATATATAAATGATTTGAAGGGAAATGTAGCTGGTTTGATTAGAAGTTTGCGGACGGCACAAAGATTGGTGGATTTGAGGATAGTGATGAGGACCATCAGAGGATACAGCAGGATATAGATCGGTTGGAGACTTGGGCAGAGAGATGTCAGATGGAGTTTAATCTGGACAAATGTGAGGTAATGCATTTTGGAAGGTGTAATACAGATAGGAAATATACAATAAATGACAGAACCCTTAAGAGTATTGATAGGCAGAGGGATCTGGGTGTACAGGTACACAGGTCACTGAAAGTGGCAATGCAGGTGGAGAAGGGAGTCAAGAAGGCATACGGCATGCTTGCCTTCATCAGCCGGGGCATTGAGTTTAAAAATTGGCAAGTCATGTTGCAGCTTTATACAACCTTAGTTCGGCCGCACTTGCAATATAGTGTTCAATTCTGGTCGCCACACTACCAGAACTGCTTTGGATAGGGTACAGAAAAGATTTACCAGGATGTTGCCTGGTATGGAGGGCATTAGCTATGAGGAGAGGTTGGAGAAATTTGGTTTGTTCTCACTGGAACGACGGAGGCTGAGGGGGCGACCTGATAGAAGTCTACAAGATTATGAGGGGCATGGATAGAGTGGATAGTCAGAAGCTTTTTCCCAGGGTGGAAGAGTCAATTACTAGCGGGCACAGGTTTAAGGTGCGAGGGGCAAGGTTTAAAGGAGATGTATGAGGCAGATTTTTTTACACAGAGTAGTGGGTGCCTGGAACTCGATGCCGGAGGAGGTAGTGGAAGCGGATACGGTAGTGACTTTTAAGGGGCAACTTGATAAATACATGAATAGGATGGGAATAGAGGGATATGGTTCCCGGAAGGGTAGGGGGTTTTAGTTAAGTTGGGCAGCATGGTCGGTGCTGGCTTGGAGGGCCGAAGGGCCTGTTCCTGTGCTGTAATTTTCTTTGTTCTTAGAAGAGGCATCTAGAAAGGCATGAAGACAGGGTTGGCTAAAATGGAATGGGAAATCGATTCAAAGATAAGACATTAGAGAAACAGTGACAGACATTGAAGGGAATATTTCATAATCTTCAACAGAGATATGTTCCATTGAGAAAGAAAGACTCTACAAGAAGGATACAGCGTCCGTGATAAACTCAGGAAATTGAATGTGTTACTAAATTGAAAAAGAATATGCTTAATGCTGCAGAGGCAAATTGGGAAATATTTGGATAGCAGCAAAGGGTGACTAAAATAATATAGAATTGGAGTCGGAGAGAAAGCTAATAAAAAATATAAAAAGATAGTGAAACCTTCCACATTTATATAAAAAGGAAGGGAGTAGCTAAAGTGAGCTTCAGTCCCTTTGAGGATGGGACTGGGGAATTAATAATGGAAAACAGCAGAGACTTTGAAGAAGAATTTCTGTACCTGTCTTCACAGTGGAAGACACAGCAAGCAGCCAAGTGGCAAAAGAATGGAAGTTGGAATAATTGCTACCGCTGCAGAATAAGTCATTGGAATACGAACAGGGCCAAAGTCTGACACACTGTTGGACCAGATGGCCTGCATAATAGGGTCTTAAAGTGACTGCAGAGATAGTGGATGTAATCTTCCAGAATTCCCCAGATCCTGGAAGGGGCCCAGAGGATTGGAAAACTGCAAATATACCATTGACAATTCAAGAGCAAGGAAGGAAGCAGGAAGCTATGGCCTGAATTTTACATTGCCCCCTCCGGCCAGTTTCGAGGCGAGGGAGGAGTGTGAAATTGCATGGATGGGATTTCCTCCGAGTTCTCGCTCTTCCCGACACAAAGATGTTCTTATTGTGGGGCGGGCGGGCGGGCGGGCGGGATTTGAGATGGGAAGCCCTGCCACTTATCGTAACACTGGCGCCCCCTACCTGAACACTTCTTCAGCTCACTGCGGCGCAGTAACCAACTGGTTCCCTTTGGCACTGCAGCGATTCTATCATTCTATACCCAGAGTTACTCAGAGTTACTCGAGTGTCTAACAAGCAAGGTGGGACTCGGGGAACCAGCAAATTTCCAAAAGGAATTCGAGTTCCGCAATCTCTCTCCATTTCAATAATTTGCTGCTTTGCTAATT
>NW_027591792.1:0-74106 GCF_964213995.1 Mustelus asterias | reverse complement strand
CCCTACACTCTCACTCACTGGAACCCCCCCACACTATCACTCACTGTTACCCCCCGAGCACTCACTCACTGTAACCCCCCAACACTCTCACTCACTGTCACCCCCCCACAATCACACTCACTGTAATCCCCCCACACTCACACTCATTGTCATCCCCCACTCTCACTCACTGTAACCCCCCCCCCGGGCACTCACTCACTGTAACGACCCCAGACTCTCACTCACTGTAACCACCCCCAAAATCTCACTCACTATCACCCCCCACACTCTCATTCACTGTAACCCCCCAACACTCTCACTCACTGTAACACCCCCACACTCTCACTCACTGTAACACCCCCACACTCTCACTCACTGTAACACCCCCACACTCTCACTCACTGTAACACCCCCACACTCTCACTCACTGTAACACCCCCACACTCTCACTCACTGTAACACCCCCACACTCTTACTCACTGTAACACCCCCACACTCTCACTCACTGTAACACCCCCACACTCTCACTCACTGTAACCCCCCCCCACACTCTCACTCACTGTAACCCCCCCCACACTCTCACTCACTGTAACCCTCCCCCACACTCTCACTCACGTAAACCCCCCACACTCTCACTCACTGTAACCCCCCCACACTCCCACTCACTTTAACACCCCCACACTCTCACTCACTGTAACCCCCCTACACTCTCACTCACTGCAACCCCCCCGCACTCTCACTCAGTGTAACCCCGCCCCCACACTCTCACTCACTGTAATCCCGCCCCCACACTCTCACTCAATATAACCCCCCTCCCCACACTCTCCCTCACTGTAAACCCCCCACACTCTCCCTCACTGTAATCCCACCACACTCTCCCTCACTGTAACCGCCCCGAGCACTCACTCACTGTAGCCCCCCAAACTCTCTCTCACTGTAACCCCCTCCACACTCTCACTCACTGTAACCTCCCACACTCTCCCTCACTGTAACCCCCCCGAGCACTCACTCACTTGAGCCCCCCAAACTCTCTCTCACTGTAACCCCCTCCACACTCTCACTCACTGTAACCTCCCACACTCTCACTCACTGTAACCCCCCACACACTCACTTACTGTAACCTCACCACACTCTCACTCACTGTAACCCCCTACACTCTCACTCACTGCAGCCCCCCCACATTCTCACTCACTGTAACCCCCCACACTCTCACTCACTGCAACCGCCCCACACTCTCACTCACTGTCACCCCCCACG
Organism: Mustelus asterias; assembly: GCF_964213995.1. Lineage (NCBI taxonomy): Eukaryota > Metazoa > Chordata > Chondrichthyes > Carcharhiniformes > Triakidae > Mustelus > Mustelus asterias. The sequence goes on along the minus strand of NW_027591792.1, from coordinate 72,870 downwards.
CTATCTCTCACTGTTACCCCCCCGAGCACTCAATCACTGTAACCCCCCAACACTCTCACTCACTGTCACCCCCCCACACTCACACTCACTGTAATCCCCCCACACTCACACTCACTGTCACCCCCACTCTCACTCACTGTCACCCCCCCAGACTCACACTCACTGTAACACCCCCACACTCTCACTCACTGTAACCCCCCCACACTCTCACTCACAGTGACCCCCCCACACTCTCACTCACTGTAACCCCCCCCCGAGCACTCACTCACTGTAACCCCCCCACACTCTCACTCACTGTAACCCCCCCGCACTCTCACTCACTGTAATCCTCCCGCACTCTCACTCACTGTAACCCCCAACATTCTCACTGACTGTAACCCCCCCGCACTCTCACTCACTGTCAAGACCACGCACTCACTCACTGTAAAGCCCCCGGACTCTCACTCACTGTAGCCCCCCGCCCTCTCACTCACTGTAACCCTTCCGCACTCTCACTCACTGTAACCCCCCCACACTCTCACTCACTGTAACCCCCCCACACTCTCACTCACTGTAACCCCCCCACAGTCTCACTCACTAACCCCCCCACAGTCAATTTCACTGTAACCCCCCCACACTCTCACTCACTGTAACCCCCCCACACTCTCACTCACTGTAACCCCCCCACACTCTCACTCACTGTAACCCCCCCACACTCTCACTCACTGTAACCCCCCCACACTCTCACTCACTGTAACCCCCCCACACTCTCACTCACTGTAACCCCCCCACACTCTCACTCACTGTAACCCCCCCACACTCTCACTCACTGTAACCCCCCCACACTCTCACTCACTGTAACCCCCCCACACTCTCACTCACTGTAACCCCCCCACACTCTCACTCACTGTAACCCCCCGACACTCTCACTCACTGTAACCCCCCGACACTCTCACTCACTGTAACCCCCCGACACTCTCACTCACTGTAACCCTCCCACACTCTCACTCACTATAACCAACCACACTCTCACTCACTGTAACCCCCCCACACTCTCACTCACTGTAACCCCCCCACACTCTCACTCACTGTAACACCCCTACACTCTCACTCACTGTAACCCCCCCACACTCTCACTCACTGGAACCCCCGGAATCTCACTCACTGTAATCCCCCCGCACTCTCACTCACTGTAATGCCCCGCACTCTCACTCACTGTAATGCCCCCGCACTCTCACTCACTGTAATGCCCCCGCACTCTCAATCACTGTAACCCCCCCACACTGGCACTCACTGTAACCCCCCCACACTCTCACTCACTGTAATCCCCCCACACTGGCACTCACTGTAACCCCCCCACACTCTCAATCACTGTAACCGCCCCACACTCTCACTCACTGTAACCCCCCCACACTCTCACTCACTGTAACACCCCCACACTCTCACTCACTGTAACACCCCAACACTCTCACTCACTGTAACACCCCCACACTCTCACTCACTGTAACACCCCCACACTCTCACTCACTGTAACACCCCCACACTCTCACTCACTGTAACCACCCCACACTCTCACTCACTGTAACCAGCCCAGACTCTCACTCACTGGAACCTCGCTACACTCTCACTCACTGTAACACCCCCACACTCTCACTCACTGTAACCCCCCCCACACTCTCACTCACTGTAACACCCCCACACTCTCACTCACTGTAACACCCCCACACTCTCACTCACTGTAACACCCCCACACTCTCACTCACTGTAACACCCCCACACTCTTACTCACTGTAACCGCCCCCCCACACTCTCACTCACTGTAAAACCCCCCCACACTCTCACTCACCGTAAACCCCCCACACTCTCACTCACTGTAACCCCACCACACTCTCCCTCACTGTAAACCCCCCACACTCTCCCTCACTGTAAACCCCCCACACTCTCCCTCACTATAACCCCCCCGAGCACTCACTCACTATAACCCCCCCACACTCTCACTCACTGTAACCCCCCCCCCCACACTCTCACTCACTGTAACCTCCCACACTCTCACTCACTGTAACACCCCTACACTCTCACTCACTGTCACCCCCCCACAATCACACTCACTGTAATCCCCCCACACTCACACTCATTGTCATCCCCCACTCTCACTCACTGTAACCCCCCCCCCGAGCACTCACTCACTGTAACGACCCCAGACTCTCACTCACTGTAACCACCCCCAAAATCTCACTCACTATCACCCCCCACACTCTCATCACTGTAACCCCCCAACACTCTCACTCACTGTAACACCCCCACACTCTCACTCACTGTAACACCCCCACACTCTCACTCACTGTAACACCCCCACACTCTCACTCACTGTAACACCCCCACACTCTCACTCACTGTAACACCCCCACACTCTCACTCACTGTAACCCCCCCACACTCTCACTCACTGTAACACCCCCACACTCTCACTCACTGTAACACCCCCACACTCTCACTCACTGTAACCCCCCCCCCACACTCTCACTCACTGTAACCCCCCACACTCTCACTCACTGTAACCGCCCCACACTCTCACTCACTGTAACTCCCCCACACCCTCACTCACTGTAGCCCCCCCACACTCTCACTCCCTATGACCCTCCAGACTCTCACTCACTGTCACCTCCCCACATCTCACTCACTGTAACCCCCCCCCGCACTCTCACTCAGTGTAACCACGCCCCCACACTCTCACTCAATGTAACCCCCCTCCCCACACTCTCACTCACTGTACTCCCGCCCCCACACTGTCCCTCACTGTAAACCCCTCACACTCTCTCTCACTGTAACCCCACCACACTCTCCCTCACTGTCACCACCCCGAGCACTCACTCACTGGAACCCCCCCACACTCTCACTCACTGTAACCCCCCCCCCCACTCTCACTCACTGTAACCTCCCAAACTCTCACTCACTGTAACCCCCCCACACACTCACTCACTGCAGCCCACCCCACACTCTCACTCACTGTAACCCCCCACACTCTCACTCACTGTAACCCCCCCACACTCTCACTCACTGTCACCCCCCACACTATCACTCACTGTTACCCCCCGAGCACTCACTCACTGTAACCCCCCAACACTCTCACTCACTGTCACCCCCCACTCTCACTCACTGTAACCCCCCCCCCCCGAGCACTCACTCACTGTAACGACCCCAGACTCTCACTCACTGTAACCACCCCCAAAATCTCACTCACTATCACCCCCACACTCTCACTCACTGTAATCCCCCCACACTCTCACTCACTGTCACCCCCCACTCTCACTCACTGTAACCCCCCCCCCGAGCACTCACTCACTGTAACGTCCCCAGACTCTCACTCACTGTAACCACCCCCAAAATCTCACTCACTATCACCCCCACACTCTCACTCACTGTAACCCCCCCGCCAGAATCTCACTCACTGGAACCCCCCCACACTCTCACTCACTGTAACCCCCCCACACTCGCACTCACTGTAACCCCCCCCCACACTCTCACTCACTGAACCTCCCACACGCTCACTCGCTGTAACCCACCCACACTCTCACTCACTGTAACCCCCCCACACACTCACTCACTGCAGCCCCCCCACACTCTCACTCACTGTAACCCCCCACACTCTCATTCACTGTAACACCACCCACACTCTCACTCACTGTCACCCCCCACACGATCACTCACTGTTACCCCCCCCCCGAGCACTCACTCACTGTAACCCCCCCACACTCTCACTCACTGTAACCCCCCCACACTCTCACTCACTGTAACCCCCCCACACTCTCACTCACTGTAACCCCCCGACACTCTCACTCACTGTAACTCCCCCACACTCTCACTCACTGTAACCCCCCCACACTCTCACTCCCTATAGCCCTCCAGACTCTCACTCACTGTCACCTCCCCACACTCTCACTCACTGTTACCTCCCCACACTCTCACTCACTGTAACCCCCCCCAGCACTCTCACTCACTGTAAACCCCCGCACTCTCACTCACTGTAAACCCCCGCACTCTCACTCACTGTAAACCCCCGCACTCTCACTCACTGTAAATCCCCGCACTCTCACTCACTGTAAGCCTCCGCACTCTCACTCACTGTAAACCCCCGCACTCTCACTCACTGTAAACCCCCGCACTCTCACTCACTGTAAACCCCCGCACTCTCACTCACTGTAAACCCCCGCACTCTCACTCACTGTAAACCCCCGCACTCTCACTCACTGTAAACCCCCGCACTCTCACTCACTGTAAACCCCCGCACTCTCACTCACTGTAAACCCCCGCACTCTCACTCACTGTAAACCCCCGCACTCTCACTCACTGTAAACCCCCGCACTCTCACTCACTGTAAACCCCCGCACTCTCACTCACTGTAAACCCCCGCACTCTCACTCACTGTAAACCCCCGCACTCTCACTCACTGTAAATCCCCGCACTCACTCACTGTAAACCCCCGCACTCTCACTCACTGTAAACCCCCGCACTCTCACTCACTGTAAACCCCCGCACTCTCACTCACTGTAAAACCCCGCACTCTCACTCACTGTAAACCCCCGCACTCTCACTCACTGTAAACCCCCGCACTCTCACTCACTGTAAACCCCCGCACTCTCACTCACTGTAAACCCCCGCACTCTCACTCACTGTAAACCCCCGCACTCTCACTCACTGTAAACCCCCGCACTCTCACTCACTGAAAACCCCCGCACTCTCACTCACTGTAAACCCCCGCACTCTCACTCATTGTAAACCACCGCACTCTCACTCACTGTAAACCCCCCGCACTCTCACTCACTGTAAACCCCCCGCACTCTCACTCACTGTAATCCCCCCGCACTCTCACTCACTGTAACCCCCGCACACTCTCACTCACTGTAACCCCCCAGCACTCTCATTCACTGTAAACCCCCACAAGCTCACTCATAGTCACTCCCCACACTCTCACCAACTGTAACACCCCCGCCAGACTCTCACTCACTGGAACCTCCCCACACTCTCACTCACTGTAACCCCGTCCCCCGAGCACTCACTCACTGTAACCCCCCCACACTCTCACTCACTGTAACCCCCCCGCACTCTCACTCACTGTAAAGCCCCGCACTCTCACTCACTGTAAAGCCCCGCACTCTCACTCACTGTAACCCCCCCAAACACTGACTCACTGTAACCCTCCAGATTCTCACTCACTGTCACCTCCCCACACTCTCACTCACTGTAACCCCCCACCCCCCGAGCACTCACTCACTGTAACCCCCCACACTCTCACTCACAGTAACCCCCCCGCACTCTCACTCACTGTAATGCCCCCGCACTCTCACTCACTGTAATCCTCCCACACTCTCACTCACTGTAACACCCCCAAACTCTCACTCACTGTAACCCCCCCACACTCTCACTCACTGTAACCCCCCCACACTCTCACTCACTGTAATCCCCCCACACTCTCACTCACTGTAACCCCCCCACACTCTCACTCACTGTAACCCCCCCACACTCTCACTCACTGTAACCCCCCCACACTCTCACTCACTGTAACCCCCCCACACTCTCACTCACTGTAACTCCCCCACACTCTCACTCACTGTAACCCCCCCACGCTCTCACTCCCTATAGCCCTCCAGACTCTCACTCACTGTCACCTCCCCACACTCTCACTCACTGTTACCTCCCCACACTCTCACTCACTGTAACCCCCCCCAGCACTCTCACTCACTGTAAACCCCCGCACTCTCACTCACTGTAAACCCCCGCACTCTCACTCACTGTAAACCCCCGCACTCTCACTCACTGTAAACCCCCGCACTCTCACTCACTGTAAATCCCCGCACTCTCACTCACTGTAAACCTCCGCACTCTCACTCACTGTAAACCCCCGCACTCTCACTCACTGTAAACCCCCGCACTCTCACTCACTGTAAACCCCCGCACTCTCACTCACTGTAAACCCCCGCACTCTCACTCACTGTAAACCCCCGCACTCTCACTCACTGTAAACCCCCGCACTCTCACTCACTGTAAACCCCCGCACTCTCACTCACTGTAAACCCCCGCACTCTCACTCACTGTAAACCCCCGCACTCTCACTCACTGTAAACCCCCGCACTCTCACTCACTGTAAATCCCCGCACTCTCACTCACTGTAAACCCCCGCACTCTCACTCACTGTAAACCCCCGCACTCTCACTCACTGTAAACCCCCGCACTCTCACTCACTGTAAAACCCCGCACTCTCACTCACTGTAAACCCCCGCACTCTCACTCACTGTAAACCCCCGCACTCTCACTCACTGTAAACCCCCGCACTCTCACTCACTGTAAACCCCCGCACTCTCACTCACTGTAAACCCCCGCACTCTCACTCACTGTAAACCCCCGCACTCTCACTCACTGAAAACCCCCGCACTCTCACTCACTGTAAACCCCCGCACTCTTACTCATTGTAAACCACCGCACTCTCACTCACTGTAAACCCCCCGCACTCTCACTCACTGTAAACCCCCCGCACTCTCACTCACTGTAATCCCCCCGCACTCTCACTCACTGTAACCCCCGCACACTCTCACTCACTGTAACCCCCCAGCACTCTCATTCACTGTAAACCCCCACACGCTCACTCATAGTCACTCCCCACACTCTCACCAACTGTAACCCCCCCGCCAGACTCTCACTCACTGGAACCTCCCCACACTCTCACTCACTGTAACCCCGTCCCCCGAGCACTCACTCACTGTAACCCCCCCACACTCTCACTCACTGTAACCGCCCCGCACTCTCACTCACTGTAAAGCCCCGCACTATCACTCACTGTAAACCCCCGCACTCTCACTCACTGTAACCCCCCCAAACACTGACTCACTGTAACCCTCCAGATTCTCACTCACTGTCACCTCCCCACACTCTCACTCACTGTAACCCCCCACCCCCCGAGCACTCACTCACTGTAACCCCCCACACTCTCACTCACAGTAACCCCCCCGCACTCTCACTCACTGTAATGCCCCCGCACTCTCACTCACTGTAATCCTCCCGCACTCTCACTCACTGTAACCCCTGGACCTCCCCGCACTCTCACACACTGTAAACCCCCGCACTCTCACTCACTGTAACACCCCCACACTCTCACTCACTGTCACCCCCCCACACACTCACACTCACTGTAATCCAACCACACTCTCACTCACTGTCACCCCCCACTCTCACTCACTGTCACCCCCCCACACTCACACTCACTGTAACACCCCCACACTCAAACTCACTGTAACCCCCCCACACTCTCACTCACTCTAACCCCCCCCACACTCTCACTCACTGTAACCCCCCCACACTCTCACTCACTGTAACCCCCCCACACTCTCACTCACTGTAACCCCCCCACACTCTCACTCACTGTAACCCCCCCACACTCTCACTCACTGTAACCCCCCCACACTCTCACTCACTGTAACCCCCCACACTCTCACTCACTGTAACCCCCACACACTCTCACTCACTGTAACCCCCCCACACTCTCACTCACTGTAACCCCCCCACACTCTCACTCACTGTAACCCCCCCACACTCTCACTCACTGTAACCCCCCCACACTCTCACTCACTGTAACCCCCCCACACACTCACTCACTGTAACCCCCCCACACTCTCACTCACTGTAACCCCCCCACACTCTCACTCACTGTAATCCCCCCACACTCTCACTCACTGTAACCCCCCCACACTCTCACTCACGGTAACCCCCCCACACTCTCACTCACTGTAACCCTCCAGACTCTCAATCACTGCCACCTCCCCACACTCTCACTCATTGTAACCACCCCAACACTCGAACTCACTGTAACCCCCCCCCCACACTCTCACTCACTCTAACCCCCCCCACACTCTCACTCACTGTAACCCCCCCACACTCTCACTCACTGTAACCCCCCCACACTCTCACTCACTGTAACCCCCCCACACTCTCACTCACTGTAACCCCCCACACTCTCACTCACTGTAACCCCCCCACACTCTCACTCACTGTAACCCCCACACACTCTCACTCACTGTAACCCCCCCACACTCTCACTCACTGTAACCCCCCCACACTCTCACTCACTGTAACCCCCCCACACTCTCACTCACTGTAACCCCCCCACACTCTCACTCACTGTAACCCCCCCACACTCTCACTCACTGTAATCTCCCCAGACTCTCACTCACTGTAACCCCCCCACACTCTCACTCACGGTAACCCCCCCACACTCTCACTCACTGTAACCCTCCAGACTCTCAATCACTGCCACCTCCCCACACTCTCACTCACTGTAACCACCCCAACACTCGAACTCACTGTAACCCCCCCCCACACTCTCACTCACTCTAACCACCCCGACACTCTCACTCACTGTAACTCCCCCCCACACTCTCACTCACTGTAACCCCCCCCACACTCTCACTCACTGTAACCCCCCCCCACACTGTCACTAACTGTAACACTCTCACTCACTGTAACCCCCCCCCCGCACTCTCACCCACTGTAACCCCCCGCACTCTCACTCACTGTAAACCCCCGCACTCTCACTCACTGTAAACCCCCGCACTCTTACTCACGGTAATCCCCCCGCACTCTCACTCACGGTAACCCCCGCACGCTCTCACTCACTGTAACCCCCCAGCACTCTCATTCACTGTAAACCCCCACACGCTCACTCATAGTCACTCCCCACACTCTCACTCACTGTAACCCCCCCACACTCTCACTCGCTGTAACCCCCCCACACTTTCACTCACTGTAAACCCCCCACACTCTCACTCACTGTAACCCCCCCACACTCTCACTCACTGTAACCCCCCCACACTCTCACTCACTGTAACCCCCCCGCACTCTCACTCACTGTAACCCCCCTCCCCAGACTCTCACTCACTGTAATACGCCCCCACACTCACCCTCACTGTAACCCCCGCACTCTCACTCACTGTAACCCCCCCCCACACTCTCACTCACTCTAACCACCCCGACACTCTCACTCACTGTAACTCCCCCCCACACACTCACTCACTGTAACCCCCCCCCCGCACTCTCACCCACTGTAACCCCCCGCACTCTCACTCACTGTAAACCCCCGCACTCTCACTCACTGTAAACCCCCGCACTCTTACTCACGGTAATCCCCCGCACTCTCACTCACGGTAACCCCCGCACGCTCTCACTCACTGTAACCCCCCAGCACTCTCATTCACTGTAAACCCCCACACGCTCACTCATAGTCACTCCCCACACTCTCACTAACTGAAACCCCCCGCCAGACTCTCACTCACTGTAACCCCCCCACACTTTCACTCACTGTAAACCCCCCACACTCTCACTCACTGTAACCCCCCCACACTCTCACTCACTGTAACCCCCCCGCACTCTCACTCACTGTAACCCCCCTCCCCAGACTCTCACTCACTGTAATACGCCCCCACACTCACCCTCACTGTAACCCCCGCACTCTCACTCACTGTAACCCCCCCACACACACACTCACTGTTACCCCCCCCGAGCACTCACTCACTGTAACCCCCCAAAACTCTCGTTCAGTGTCACCCTCCCACACTCTCACTCACTGGAACCCCCCACACTCTCACTCACTGTAACACCCCTACACTCTCATTCACTGTAACCCCCCCCCCCACACTCTCACTCACTGAAACCCCCCCACGCTCTCACTCACTGTAACCCCCCCTCACTCTCACTCACTGTAACACCCCCGCACTCTCACTCACTGTAACCACCCCACACTCTCACTCTCTGGAAACCCCCCACACTCTCACTCACTGGAAACCCCCCACACTCTCACTCACTGGAAACCCCCCACACTCTCACTCACTGTCACCCCCCACACTCTGACTCACTGGAAACCCCCCACACTCTCACTCACTGTAACCCCCCCACACTCTCACTCACTGTAACCCCCCCACACTCTCACTCACTGTAACCCCCCCACACTCTCACTCACTGTCACCCCCCACACTCTCACTCACTGTAACCCCCCACACTCTCACTCACTGTAACCCCCCCACACTCTCACTCAGTCACCCCCCACACTCTCACTCACTGTAACCCCCCCGCACTCTCACTCACTGTAAACCCGCACACTCTCACTCACTGTAATCCCCCCACACTCTCACTCACTCTAAACCCCCCCACACTCTCACTCACTGTAACCCCCCCCCCACACTCTCACTCACTGTAACCCCCCCACAATCTCACTCACTGTAACCCCCCCCACACACTCACACACTGGAACCCCCTACACTCTCACTCACTGCAGCCTCCCCACACTCTCACTCACTGTCACCCCCCCTCACTCTCACTCACTGTAACCCCCCCGCACTCTCACTCACTGTAACCCCCCCGCACTCTCACTCACTGTAACCCCCCCGCACTCTTACTCACTGTAACCCCCCGCACTCTCACTCACTGTAAACCCCCGCACTCTCACTAACTGTAAACCCCCACACTCTCACTCACTGTTACTATACACGAGCACTCACTCATTGTAACCACCCCACACTCTCACTCACTGGAAACGCCCCACACTCTCACTCACTGGAAACGCCCCACACTCTCACTCACTGTAACGCCCCCACACTCTCACTCACTGTCACCCCCCACACTCTCACTCACTGTAAACCCGCACACTCTCACTTACTGTAATCCCCCCACACTCTCACTCACTCTAAACCCCCCCACACTCTCATTCACTGTAACCCCCCCCACACTCTCACTCACTGTAACCCCCCCACACTCTCACTCACTGTAACCCCCCCACACTCTCACTCACTGTAACCCCCCCACACTCTCACTCACTGTAACCCCCCCCCGCACTCTCACTCACTGTAACCCCCCCCGCACTCTCACTCACTGTAACCCCCCGCACTCTCACTCACTGTAAACCCCCGCACTCTCACTCACTGTAAACCCCCCACACTCTCACTCACTGTAACCCCCCAGCATTTTCATTCACTGTAAACCCCCACACGCTCACTCATAGTCACTCCCCACACTCTCACTAACTGTAACCCCCCCGCCAGACTCTCAGACACTGTAACCCCCCCACACTCTCACTCACTGTAACCCCGCCCCGAGCACTCACTCACTATAACCCCCCCACACTCTCACTCGCTGTAACCACCCCACACTTTCACTCACTGTAACCCCCCCCACACTCTCACTCACTGTAACACCCCTACACTCTCATTCACTGTAACCCCCCCCCCACACTCTCACTCACTGTAACCCACCCAAACACTCACTCACTGCAGCCTCCCCGAACTCTCACTCACTGTTACCGCCCCGAGCACTCACTCACTGTAACCCCCCAACACTCTCACTCACTGTCAACCCCCCTCACTCTCACTCACTGTAACGCCCCCGCACTCTCACTCACTGTAATCCCCCCACACTCTCACTCACTGTTACTATCCCCGAGCACTCACTCACTGTAACCACCCCACACTCTCACTCACTGGAAACGCCCCACACTCTCACTCACTGGAAACCCCCCACACTCTCACTCACTGTAACCCCCCCACACTCTCACTCACTGTAACCCCCCCACACTCTCACTCACTGTAACCCCCCCACACTCTCACTCACTGTAACCCCCCCACACTCTCACTCACTGTCCCCCCCCACAGTCTCACTCACTGTCACCCCCCACACTCTCACTCACTGTATCCCCCCACACTCTCACTCACTGTAAACCCGCACACTCTCACTCACTGTAATCCCCCCACACTCTCACTGACTCTAAACCCCCCCACACTCTCACTCACTGTAACCCCCCCCACACTCTCACTCACTGTAACCCCCCAAAACTCTCGTTCAGTGTCACCCTCCCACACTCTCACTCACTGGAACCCCCCACACTCTCACTCACTGGAACACCCCTACACTCTCATTCACTGTAACCCCCCCCCCCACACTCTCACTCACTGAAACCCCCCCACACTCTCACTCACTGTAACCCCCCCTCACTCTCACTCACTGTAACACCCCGGCACTCTCACTCACTGTTATCCCCCCACACTCTCACTCACTGTTACGATCCACGAGCACTCACTCACTGTAACCACCCCACACTCTCACTCTCTGGAAACCCCCCACACTCTCACTCACTGGAAACCCCCCACACTCTCACTCACTGTAACCCCCCCACACTCTCACTCACTGTAACCCCCCCACACTCTCACTCACTGTAACCCCCCCACACTCTCACTCACTGTAACCCCCCCCACACTCTTACTCACTGTAAGCCCCCCCCCCCCGCACTCTCACTCACTGTAACCCCCCGCACTCTCACTCACTGTAAACCCCCCACACTCTCACTCACTGTAACCCCCCAGCATTTTCATTCAGTGTAAACCCCCACACGCTCACTCATAGTCACTCCCCACACTCTCACTAACTGTAACCCCCCCGCCAGACTCTCACTCACTGTAACCCCCCCACACTCTCACTCACTGTAACACCCCCACACTCTCACTCACTGTACCACCCCTACACTCTCATTCACTGTAACCCCCCCCCCCCACACTCTCACTCACTGTAACCCCCCCACACACTCACACACTGGAACCCCCCCCACACTCTCACTCACTGTAACCCCCCCACACTCTCACTCACTGTAACCCCCCCACACTCTCACTCACTGTAACCCCCCCACACTCTCACTCACTGTAACCCCCCCCCGCACTCTCACTCACTGTAACCCCCCCCCGCACTCTCACTCACTGTAACCCCCCGCACTCTCACTCACTGTAAACCCCCGCACTCTCGCTCACTGTAAACCCCCACACTCTCACTCACTGTAAACCCCCCACACTCTCACTCACTGTAACCCCCCCGCACTCTCACTCACTGTAACCCCCCCGCACTCTCACTCACTGTAACCCCCCCGCACTCTCACTCACTGTAACCCCCCGCACTCTCACTCACTGTAAACCCCCGCACTCTCACTAACTGTAAACCCCCACACTCTCACTCACTGTTACTATACACGAGCACTCACTCATTGTAACCACCCCACACTCTCACTCACTGGAAACGCCCCACACTCTCACTCACTGGAAACCCCCCACACTCTCCCTCACTGTAACCCCCCCACACTCTCACTCACTGTCACCCCCCACACTCTCACTCACTGGAAACCCCCCACACTCTCACTCACTGTAACCCCCCCACACTCTCACTCACTGTCACCCCCCACACTCTCACTCACTGTAACCCCCCACACTCTCACTCACTGTAACCCCCCCACACTCTCACTCAGTGTAACCCCCCACATTCTCACTCACTGTAAACCCGCACACTCTCACTCACTGTAATCCCCCCACACTCTCACTCACTCTAAACCCCCCCACACTCTCACTCACTGTAACCCCCCCACACTCTCACTCACTGTAACCCCCCCACACTCTCACTCACTGTAACCCCCCCACACTCTCACTCACTGTAACCCCCCCACACTCTCACTCACTGTAACCCCCCCCCGCACTCTCACTCACTGTAACCCCCCCCGCACTCTCACTCACTGTAACCCCCCGCACTCTCACTCACTGTAAACCACCGCACTCTCACTCACTGTAAACCCCCACACTCTCACTCACTGTAAACCCCCCACACTCTCACTCACTGTAACCCCCCAGCATTTTCATTCACTGTAAACCCCCACACGCTCACTCATCGTCACTCCCCACACTCTCACTAACTGTAACCCCCCCGCCAGACTCTCACACACTGTAACCCCCCGACACTCTCACTCACTGTAACCCCGCCCCGAGCACTCACTCACTATAACCCCCCCACACTCTCACTCGCTGTAACCACCCCACACTTTCACTCACTGTAACCCCCCCCACACTCTCACTCACTGTAACACCCCTACACTCTCATTCACTGTAACCCCCCCCCCCCCACACTCTCACTCACTGTAACCCACCCAAACACTCACTCACTGTAACCCCCTACACTCTCACTCACTGCAGCCTCCCCAAACTCTCACTCACTGTTACCCCCCCGAGCACTCACTCACTGTAACCCCCCAACACTCTCACTCACTGTCACCCCCCCTCACTCTCACTCACTGTAACCCCCCCCCGCACTCTCACTCACTGTAATCCCCCCACACTCTCACTCACTGTTACTATCCCCGAGCACTCACTCACTGTAACCACCCCACACTCTCACTCACTGGAAACGCCCCACACTCTCACTCACTGGAAACCCCCCAAACTCTCACTCACTGTAACCCCCCCACACTCTCACTCACTGGAAACCCCCCACACTCTCACTCACTGGAAACCCCCCACACTCTCACTCACTGGAAACCCCCCACACTCTCACTCACTGTCCCCCCCCACACTCTCACTCACTGTAACGCCCCACACTCTCACTCACTGTAACCCCCCCACACTCTCACTCACTGTCACCCCCCACACTCTCACTCACTGTAACCCCCCCACTCTCTCACTCACTGTAACCCCCCCACACTCTCACTCACTGTAACCCCCCCCACACTCTCACTCACTGTAACCCCCCCACTCTCTCACTCACTGTAACCCCCCCACACTCTCACTCACTGTAACCCCCCACACTCTCACTAACTGTAACCCCCCCCACCGCACTCTCACTCACTGAAAACCCCCGCACTCTCACTCACTGTAAACCACCGCACTCTCACTCACTGTAAACCCCCCACACTCTCACTCACTGTAACCCCCCCACACTCTCACTCACTGTAACCCCGCCCCGAGCACTCACACACTTTAACCCCCCCACACTCTCACTCGCTGTAACCCCCCCACACTCTCACTCACTGTAACCCCCCCCCCGCACTCTCACTCACTGTAAACCCCCGCACTCTCACTCACTGTCACCCTCCAGCATTTTCATTCACTGTAAACCCCCACACGCTCACTCATAGTCACTCCCCACACTCTCACTAACTGTAACCCCCCCGCCAGACTCTCATTCACTGTAACCCCCCCACACTCTCACTCACTGTAACCCCGCCCCGAGCACTCACTCACTATAACCCCCCCACACTCTCACTCGCTGTAACCCCCCCACACTTTCACTCACTGTAACCCCCCCACACTCTCACTCACTGTAACCCCCCTAGACTCTCGCTCACTGTAACCCCCCCAGACTCTCACTCACTGTAACCCCCCAGACTCTCACTCACTGTAACCCCCCCACACACTCAGTCACTGTAACCCCCCCGCCAGACGCTCACTCACTGTAACCCCCCCACACTCTCACTCTCTGTAACCCCCCCACACTCTCACTCACTGTAATCCCCCCCACACTCTCACTCACTGTAACCCCCCCCTCACTCTCACTCTCTGTAACCCCCCCACACTCTCACTAACTGTAACCCCCCCGCCAGACTCTCATTCACTGTAACCCCCCCACACTCTCACTCACTGTAACACCGCTACACTCTCATTCACTGTAACCCCCCCCCACACTCTCACTCACTGTAACCCACCCAAACACTCACTCACTGTAACCCCCTACACTCTCACTCACTGCAGCCTCCCCAAACTCTCACTCACTGTTACCCCCCCGAGCACTCACTCACTGTAACCCCCCAACACTCTCACTCACTGTCACCCCCCCTCACTCTCACTCACTGTAACCCCCCCCGCACTCTCACTCACTGTAATCCCCCCACACTCTCACTCACTGTTACTATCCCCGAGCACTCACTCACTGTAACCACCCCACACTCTCACTCACTGGAAACGCCCCACACTCTCACTCACTGGAAACCCCCCAAACTCTCACTCACTGTAACCCCCCCACACTCTCACTCACTGGAAACCCCCCACACTCTCACTCACTGGAAACCCCCCACACTCTCACTCACTGGAAACCCCCCACACTCTCACTCACTGTCCCCCCCCACACTCTCACTCACTGTAACGCCCCACACTCTCACTCACTGTAACCCCCCCACACTCTCACTCACTGTCACCCCCCACACTCTCACTCACTGTAACCCCCCCACTCTCTCACTCACTGTAACCCCCCCACACTCTCACTCACTGTAACCCCCCCCACACTCTCACTCACTGTAACCCCCCCACTCTCTCACTCACTGTAACCCCCCCACACTCTCACTCACTGTAACCCCCCCACACTCTCACTAACTGTAACCCCCCCCACCGCACTCTCACTCACTGAAAACCCCCGCACTCTCACTCACTGTAAACCACCGCACTCTCACTCACTGTAAACCCCCCACACACTCACTCACTGTAACCCCCCCACACTCTCACTCACTGTAACCCCGCCCCGAGCACTCACTCACTATAACCCCCCCACACTCTCACTCGCTGTAACCCCCCCACACTCTCACTCACTGTAACCCCCCCCCCGCACTCTCACTTACTGTAAACCCCCGCACTCTCACTCACTGTAAACTCCCGCACTCTCACTCACTGTAAACCCCCCACACTCTCACTCACTGTCACCCTCCAGCATTTTCATTCACTGTAAACCCCCACACGCTCACTCATAGTCACTCCCCACACTCTCACTAACTGTAACCCCCCCGCCAGACTCTCATTCACTGTAACCCCCCCACACTCTCACTCACTGTAACCCCGCCCCGAGCACTCACTCACTATAACCCCCCCACACTCTCACTCGCTGTAACCCCCCCACACTTTCACTCACTGTAACCCCCCCACACTCTCACTCACTGTAACCCCCCTAGACTCTCGCTCACTGTAACCCCCCCAGACCCTCACTCACTGTAACCCCCCAGACTCTCACTCACTGTAACCCCCCACACACTCAGTCACTGTAACCCCCCCGCCAGACGCTCACTCACTGTAACCCCCCCACACTCTCACTCTCTGTAACCCCCCCACACTCTCACTCACTGTAATCCCCCCCACACTCTCACTCACTGTAATCCCCCCCACACTCTCACTCACTGTAACCCCCCCCTCACTCTCACTCTCTGTAACCCCCCACACTCTCACTAACTGTAACCCCCCCGCCAGACTCTCATTCACTGTAACGCCCCCACACTCTCACTCACTGTAACCCCGCCCCGAGCACTCACTCACTATAACCCCCCCACACTCTCACTCGCTGTAACCCCCCCACACTTTCACTCACTGTAACCCCCCCACACTCTCACTCACTGTAACCCCCCTAGACTCTCGCTCACTGTAACCCCGCCAGACTCTCACTCACTGTAACCCCCCAGACTCTCACTCACTGTAACCCCCCCGCCAGACGCTCAGTCACTGGAACCCCCCCACACTCTCACTCACTGTAACCCCCCCACACTCTCACTCTCTGTAACCCCCCCACACTCTCACTCACTGTAACCCCCCCTCACTCTCACTCACTGTAACCCCCCCTCACTCTCACTCACTGTAACCCCCCCTCACTCTCACTCACTGTAACCCCCCCTCACTCTCACTCACTGTAACCCCCCCTCACTCTCACTAACTGTAACCCCCCCACACTCTCACTCACTGTAACCCCCCACACTCTCACTCACTGTAACCCCCCCCGCACTCTCACTCACTGTAACCCCGCCCCCGCACCCTCACTCACTGTAATCCCGCCCCCACACTCTCACTCACTGTAACCCCCCCCCCACACTCTCACTCACTGTAACCCCCCCCCCCCGCACTCTCACTCACTGTAACCCCCCGCACTCTCACTCACTGTAAACCCCCGCACTCTCACTCACTGTAACCCCCCGCACTCTCACTCACTGTAAACCCCCGCACTCTCACTCACTGTAAACCCCCGCACTCTCACTCACTGTAAACCCCCACACTCTCACTCACTGTAAACCCCCCACACTCTCACTCACTGTAACCCCCCAGCATTTTCATTCACTGTAAACCCCCACACGCTCACTCATAGTCACTCCCCACACTCTCACTAACTGTAACCCCCCCGCCAGACTCTCACTCACTGTAACCCCCCCACACTCTCACTCGCTGTAACCACCCCACACTTTCACTCACTGTAACCCCCCCACACTCTCACTCACTGTAACTCCCCTACACTCTCATTCACTGTAACCCCCCCCACACTCTCACTCACTGGAACCCCCCCACACACTCACTCACTGTAACCCCCTACACTCTCACTAACTGCAGCCTCCCCACACTCTCACTCACTGTTACCCCCCAACACTCTCACTCACTGTCACCCCCCCTCACTCTCACTCACTGTAACCCCCCCGCACTCTCACTCACTGTAACCCCCCACACTCTCACTCACTGTAACCCCCCCTCACTCTCACTCACTGTCACCCCCCCTCACTCTCACTCACTGTTACCCCCCCGAGCACTCACTCACTGTAACCCCCCAACACTCTCACTCACTGTCACCCCCCCTCACTCTCACTCACTGTAACCCCCCCGCACTCTCACTCACTGTAATCCCCCCACACTCTCACTCACTGTTACAATCCACGAGCACTCACTCACTGGAAACGCCCCACACTCTCACTCACTGGAAACGCCCCACACTCTCACTCACTGGAAACCCCCCACACTCTCACTCACTGAAACCCCCCCACACTCTCACTCACTGTAACAACCCCACACTCTCACTCACTGGAAACCCCCACACTCTCACTCACTGTAACCCCCCACACTCTCACTCACTGTCCCCCCCACACTCTCACTCACTGTAACCCCCCACACTCTCACTCACTGTAACCCTCCCACACTCTCAATCACTGTAATCCCCCACACTCTCACTCACTCTAAACCACCCACACTCTCACTCACTGTAACCCCCCCCACACTCTCATTCACTGTAACCCCCCCACACTCTCACTCACTGTAACCCCGCCCCGAGCACTCACTCACTATAACCCCCCCACACTCTCACTCGCTGTAACCCCCCCACACTTTCACTCACTGTAACCCCCCCACACTCTCACTCACTGTAACCCCCCTAGACTCTCGCTCACTGTAACCCCCCCAGACCCTCACTCACTGTAACCCCCCAGACTCTCACTCACTGTAACCCCCCCACACACTCAGTCACTGTAACCCCCCCGCCAGACGCTCACTCACTGTAACCCCCCCACACTCTCACTCTCTGTAACCCCCCCACACTCTCACTCACTGTAATCCCCCCCACACTCTCACTCACTGTAACACCGCTACACTCTCATTCACTGTAACCCCCCCCCACACTCTCACTCACTGTAACCCACCCAAACACTCACTCACTGTAACCCCCTACACTCTCACTCACTGCAGCCTCCCCAAACTCTCACTCACTGTTACCCCCCCGAGCACTCACTCACTGTAACCCCCCAACACTCTCACTCACTGTCACCCCCCCTCACTCTCACTCACTGTAACCCCCCACACTCTCACTCACTGGAAACCCCCCACACTCTCACTCACTGTCCCCCCCCCACACTCTCACTCACTGTAACGCCCCACACTCTCACTCACTGTAACCCCCCCACACTCTCACTCACTGTCACCCCCCACACTCTCACTCACTGTAACCCCCCCACTCTCTCACTCACTGTAACCCCCCCACACTCTCACTCACTGTAACCCCCCCCACACTCTCACTCACTGTAACCCCCCCACTCTCTCACTCACTGTAACCCCCCCACACTCTCACTCACTGTAACCCCCCCACACTCTCACTAACTGTAACCCCCCCCACCGCACTCTCACTCACTGAAAACCCCCGCACTCTCACTCACTGTAAACCACCGCACTCTCACTCACTGTAAACCCCCCACACACTCACTCACTGTAACCCCCCCACACTCTCACTCACTGTAACCCCGCCCCGAGCACTCACTCACTATAACCCCCCCACACTCTCACTCGCTGTAACCCCCCCACACTCTCACTCACTGTAACCCCCCCCCCCGCACTCTCACTTACTGTAAACCCCCGCACTCTCACTCACTGTAAACTCCCGCACTCTCACTCACTGTAAACCCCCCACACTCTCACTCACTGTCACCCTCCAGCATTTTCATTCACTGTAAACCCCCACACGCTCACTCATAGTCACTCCCCACACTCTCACTAACTGTAACCCCCCCGCCAGACTCTCATTCACTGTAACCCCCCCACACTCTCACTCACTGTAACCCCGCCCCGAGCACTCACTCACTATAACCCCCCCACACTCTCACTCGCTGTAACCCCCCCACACTTTCACTCACTGTAACCCCCCCACACTCTCACTCACTGTAACCCCCCTAGACTCTCGCTCACAGTAACCCCCCCAGACCCTCACTCACTGTAACCCCCCAGACTCTCACTCACTGTAACCCCCCCACACACTCAGTCACTGTAACCCCCCCGCCAGACGCTCACTCACTGTAACCCCCCCACACTCTCACTCTCTGTAACCCCCCCACACTCTCACTCACTGTAATCCCCCCCACACTCTCACTCACTGTAATCCCCCCCACACTCTCACTCACTGTAACCCCCCCCTCACTCTCACTCTCTGTAACCCCCCCACACTCTCACTAACTGTAACCCCCCCGCCAGACTCTCATTCACTGTAACGCCCCCACACTCTCACTCACTGTAACCCCGCCCCGAGCACTCACTCACTATAACCCCCCCACACTCTCACTCGCTGTAACCCCCCCACACTTTCACTCACTGTAACCCCCCCACACTCTCACTCACTGTAACCCCCCTAGACTCTCGCTCACTGTAACCCCGCCAGACTCTCACTCACTGTAACCCCCCAGACTCTCACTCACTGTAACCCCCCCGCCAGACGCTCAGTCACTGGAACCCCCCCACACTCTCACTCACTGTAACCCCCCCACACTCTCACTCTCTGTAACCCCCCCACACTCTCACTCACTGTAACCCCCCCTCACTCTCACTCACTGTAACCCCCCCTCACTCTCACTCACTGTAACCCCCCCTCACTCTCACTCACTGTAACCCCCCCTCACTCTCACTAACTGTAACCCCCCCACACTCTCACTCACTGTAACCCCCCCACACTCTCACTCACTGTAACCCCCCCCCGCACTCTCACTCACTGTAACCCCGCCCCCGCACCCTCACTCACTGTAATCCCGCCCCCACACTCTCACTCACTGTAACCCCCCCCCCACACTCTCACTCACTGTAACCCCCCCCCCCCGCACTCTCACTCACTGTAACCCCCCGCACTCTCACTCACTGTAAACCCCCGCACTCTCACTCACTGTAACCCCCCGCACTCTCACTCACTGTAAACCCCCGCACTCTCACTCACTGTAAACCCCCGCACTCTCACTCACTGTAAACCCCCACACTCTCACTCACTGTAAACCCCCCACACTCTCACTCACTGTAACCCCCCAGCATTTTCATTCACTGTAAACCCCCACACGCTCACTCATAGTCACTCCCCACACTCTCACTAACTGTAACCCCCCCGCCAGACTCTCACTCACTGTAACCCCCCCACACTCTCACTCGCTGTAACCACCCCACACTTTCACTCACTGTAACCCCCCCACACTCTCACTCACTGTAACTCCCCTACACTCTCATTCACTGTAACCCCCCCCACACTCTCACTCACTGGAACCCCCCCACACACTCACTCACTGTAACCCCCTACACTCTCACTAACTGCAGCCTCCCCACACTCTCACTCACTGTTACCCCCCAACACCCTCACTCACTGTCACCCCCCCTCACTCTCACTCACTGTTACCCCCCCGAGCACTCACTCACTGTAACCCCCCAACACTCTCACTCACTGTCACCCCCCCTCACTCTCACTCACTGTAACCCCCCCGCACTCTCACTCACTGTAATCCCCCCACACTCTCACTCACTGTTACAATCCACGAGCACTCACTCACTGGAAACGCCCCACACTCTCACTCACTGGAAACGCCCCACACTCTCACTCACTGGAAACCCCCCACACTCTCACTCACTGAAACCCCCCCACACTCTCACTCACTGTAACAACCCCACACTCTCACTCACTGGAAACCCCCCACACTCTCACTCACTGTAACCCCCCCACACTCTCACTCACTGTCCCCCCCACACTCTCACTCACTGTAACCCCCCACACTCTCACTCACTGTAACCCTCCCACACTCTCACTCACTGTAATCCCCCCACACTCTCACTCACTCTAAACCACCCACACTCTCACTCACTGTAACCCCCCCCACACTCTCACTCACTGTAACCCCCCCACACTCTCACTCACTGTAACCCCCCCACACTCTCACTCACTGTAACCCCCCCCCCCGCACTCTCACGCACTGTAACCCCCCGCACTCTCACTCACTGTAAACCCCCGCACTCTCACTCACTGTAAACCCCCCACACTCTCACTCACTGTAACCCCCCAGCATTTTCATTCACTGTAAACCCCAACACGCTCACTCATAGTCACTCCCCACACTCTCACTCACTGTAACCCCCCACACTCTCACTCACTGTAAACCCGCACACTCTCACTCACTGTCATCCCCCCACACTCTCACTCACTGTAACCCCCCCACACTCTCACTCACTGTAACACCCCCAGACTCTCACTCACTGTAACCCCCCCGACTCTTACTTACTGTACCCCCCCACACACTCAGTCACTGTAACCCCCCCGCCAGACTCTCACTCACTGGAACCCACCCACACTCACTCACTGTAACCCCGCCCACCGAGCACTCACTCACTGTAACCCCCCCACACTCTCACTCACTGTAACCCCCCCTCACTCTCACTCACTGGAACACCCCTCCACTCTCATTCACTGTAGCCCCCCCCCCCCACACTCTCACTCACTGTAACCCCCTACACTCTCACTCACTGCAGCCTCCCCTCACTCTCACTCACTGTAACCCCCCCGCACTCTCACTCACTGTAACCCCCCCGCACTCTCACTCACTGTAATCCCCCCACACTCTCACTCACTGTTACTATCCACGAGCACTCACTCACTGTAACCACCCCACACTCTCACTCACTGGAAACCCCCCACACTCTCACTCACTGTAACCCCCCCACACTCTCACTCACTGGAAACCCCCCACACTCTCACTCACTGTAACCCCCCCACACTCTCACTCACTGTCCCCCCCCACACTCTCACTCACTGTAACCCCCCACACTCTCACTCACTGTAACCCCCCCACACTCTCACTCACTGTCCCCCCCCACACTCTCACTCACTGTAACCCCCCACACTCTCACTCACTGTAACCCTCCCACACTCTCACTCACTGTAACCCCGCCCCGAGCACTCACTCACTATAACCCCCCCACACTCTCACTCACTGTAACCCCCCCACACTCTCACTCACTGTAACCCCCCTAGACTCTCACTCACTGTAACCCCCCCAGACTCTCACTCACTGTAACCCCCCAGACTCTCACTCACTGTAACCCCCCCACACTCTCACTCTCTGTAACCCCCCCACACTCTCACTCACTGTAACCCCCCCTCACTCTCACTCGCTGTAACCCCCCCTCACTCTCACTCGCTGTAACCCCCCCTCACTCTCACTCGCTGTAACCCCCCCACACTCTCACTCACTGTAACCCCCCCGCACTCTCACTCACTGTAACCCCGCCCCCGCATCCTCACTCACTGTAATCCCGCCCCCACACTCTCACTCACTGTAACCCCCCCCCCCACACTCTCACTCACTGTAACCCCCCCCGCACTCTCACTCACTGTAACCCCCCGCACTCTCACTCACTGTAAACCCCCGCACTCTCACTCACTGTAAACCCCCGCACTCTCACTCACTGTAAACCCCCGCACTCTCACTCACTGTAAACCCCCGCACTCTCACTCACTGTAAACCCCCCACACTCTCACTCACTGTAATCCCCCAGCATTTTCATTCACTGTAAACCCCAACACGCTCACTCATAGTCACTCCCCACACTCTCACTAACTGTAACCCCCCAGCCAGACTCTCACTCACTGTAACCCCCCCACACTCTCACTCACTGTAACCCCGCCCCGAGCACTCACTCACTATAACCCCCCCACACTCTCACTCGCTGTAACCACCCCACACTCTCACTCACTGAAACACCCCTACACTCTCACTCACTGTCACCCCCCCTCACTCTCACTCACTGTAACCCCCCCGCACTCTCACTCACTGTAATCCCCCCACACTCTCACTCACTGTTACTATCCACGAGCACTCACTCATTGTAACCCCCCCACACTCTCACTCACTGGAAACCCTCCACACTCTCACTCACTGTAACCCTCCCACACTCTCACTCACTGGAAACCCCCCACACTCTCACTCACTGGAAACCTCCCACACTCTCACTCACTGTAACCCCCCCACACTCTCACTCACTGTCCCCCCCCACACTCTCACTCACTGTAACCCCCCACACTCTCACTCACTGTAACCCCCCCACACTCTCACTCGCTGTAACCCCCCCTCACTCTCACTCGCTGTAACCCCCCCTCACTCTCACTCGCTGTAACCCCCCCTCACTCTCACTCGCTGTAACCCCCCCACACTCTCACTCACTGTAACCCCCCCGCACTCTCACTCACTGTAACCCCGCCCCCGCATCCTCACTCACTGTAATCCCGCCCCCGCACTCTCACTCACTGTAACCCCCCCCCCCACACTCTCACTCACTGTAACCCCCCCCGCACTCTCACTCACTGTAACCCCCCGCACTCTCACTCACTGTAAACCCCCGCACTCTCACTCACTGTAAACCCCCGCACTCTCACTCACTGTAAACCCCCGCACTCTCACTCACTGTAAACCCCCCACACTCTCACTCACTGTAAACCCGCACACTCTCACTCACTGTAATCCCCCCACACTCTCACTCACTCTAAACCCCCCCACACTCTCACTCACTGTAACCCCCCCCACACTCTCACTCACTGTAACCCCCCCACACTCTCACTCACTGTAACCCCCCCACACTCTCACTCACTGTAACCCCCCCCGCACTCTCACTCACTGTAACCCCCGCACTCTCACTCACTGTAAAGCCCCGCACTCTCACTCACTGTAAACCCCCCACACTCTCACTCACTGTAACCCCCCAGCATTTTCATTCACTGTAAACCCCCACACGCTCACTCATAGTCACTCCCCACACTCTCACTAACTGTAACCCCCCCACCAGACTCTCATTCACTGTAACCCCCCACACTCTCACTCACTGTAACCCCACCCCGAGCACTCACTCACTATAACCCCCCCACACTCTCACTCGCTGTAACCACCCCACACTTTCACTCACTGTAACCCCCCACACTCTCACTCACTGTAACCCCCCCCAGACTCTCCACTCACTGTAACACCCCCAGACTCTCACTCACTGTAACCCCCCCGACTCTTACTCACTGTAACCCCCTACACTCTCACTCACTGTAACCCCCCCACACTCTCACTCACTGTAAGCCCCCCTCACTCTCACTCACTGGAACACCCCTACACTCTCATTCACTGTAACCCCCCCCACACTCTCACTCACTGTAACCCCCCACACACTCACTCACTGTAACCCCCGACACTCTCACTCACTGCAGCCTCCCCACACTCTCACTCACTGTTACCCCCCCGAGCACTCACTCACTGTAACCCCCCAACACTCTCACTCACTGTCACCCCCCCTCACTCTCACTCACTGTAACCCCCCCGCACTCTCACTCACTGAAATCCCCCCACACTCTCACTCACTGTTACTATCCACGAGGACTCACTCACTGTAACCACCCCACACTCTCACTCACTGGAAACGCCCCACACTCTCACTCACAGGAAACCCCCCACACTCTCACTCACTGTAACCCCCCACACTCTCACTCACTGGAAACCCCCCACACTCTCACTCACTGGAAACCCCCCACACTCTCACTCACTGTTACCCCCCCACACTCTCACTCACTGTCCCCCCCACACTCTCACTCACTGTAACCCCCCACACTCTCACTCACTGTAACCCCGCCCCGAGCACTCACTCACTGTAACCCCCCCACACTCTCACTCGCTGTAACCACCCCACACTTTCACTCACTGTAAACCCCCCACACTCTCACTCACTGTAACACCCCTACACTCTCATTCACTGTAACCCCCCCCCCCACACTCTCACTCACTGTAACCCCCCCACACACTCACTCACTGTAACTCCCTACACTCTCACTCACTGCAGCCTCCCCACACTCTCACTCACTGTTCCCCCCCGAGCACTCACTCACTGTAACCCCCCAACACTCTCACTCACTGTCACCCCCCCTCACTCTCACTCACTGTAACCCCCCCGCACTCTCACTCACTGTAATCCCCCCACACTCTCACTCACTGTTACTATCCACGAGCACTCACTCACTGTAACCACCCCACACTCTCACTCACTGTAACCCCCCCACACTCTCACTCACTGGAAACGCCCCACACTCTCACTCACTGTAACCCCCCCACACTCTCACTCACTGTAACCCCCCCACACTCTCACTCACTGGAAACCCCCCACACTCTCACTCACTGTAACCCCCCCACACTCCCACTCACTGTCCCCCCCAAACTCTCACTCACTGTAACCCCCCACACTCTCACTCACTGTAACCCCCCCACACTCTCACTCACTGTAAACCCGCACACTCTCACTCACTGTAAACCCGCACACTCTCACTCACTCTAAACCCCCCCACACTCTCACTCACTGTAACCCCCACCACACTCTCACTCACTGTAACCCCCCCCCCACACTCTCACTCACTGTAACCCCCCCACACTCTCACTCACTGTAATCCCCCCACACTGGCACTCACTGTAACCCCCCCACACTCTCACTCACTGTAACCCCCCCCCCCGCACTCTCACTCACTGTAACCCCCCCCCGCACTTTCACTCGCAGTAAACCCCCGCACTCTCACTCACTGTAAACCCCCGCACCCTCACTCACTGTAAACCCCCGCACTCTCACTCACTGTAAACCCCGCACTCTCACTCACTGTAAACCCCCCACACTCTCACTCACTGTAACCCCCCAGCATTTTCATTCAACTGTAAACCCCCACACGCTCACTCATAGTCACTCCCCACACTCTCACTAACTGTAACCACCCCGCCAGACTCTCATTCACTGTAACCCCCCCACACTCTCACTCACTGTAACCCCGCCCCGAGCACTCACTCACTATAACCCCCCCACACTCTCACTCGCTGTAACCACCCCACACTTTCACTCACTGTAACCCCCCCACACTCTCACTCACTGTAACACCCCCAGACTCTCACTCACTGTAACACCCCCAGACTCTCACTCACTGTAACCCCCCAGACTCTTACTCACTGTAACCCCTCCCCTCACTCTCAGTCACTGTAACCCCCCCTCACTCTCACTCATTGTAACCCCCCCTCACTCTCACTCACTGTAACCCCCCCACACTCTCACTCACTGTAACCCCCCCACACTCTCACTCACTGTAACCCCCCCACACTCTCACTCACTGTAACCCCCCCGCACTCTCACTCACTGTAACCCCGCCCCCGCACCCTCACTCACTGTAATCCCGCCCCCACACTCTCCCGCACTGTAACCCCCGCACTCTCACGCACTGTAACCCCCCCTCACTCACACTCACTGTTACCCCCACGAGCTACTCACTCACTGTAACCCCCCAACACTCTCGTTCAGTGTCACCCT
Source organism: Mustelus asterias (assembly GCF_964213995.1). Classification (NCBI taxonomy): domain Eukaryota; kingdom Metazoa; phylum Chordata; class Chondrichthyes; order Carcharhiniformes; family Triakidae; genus Mustelus; species Mustelus asterias. The sequence continues at coordinate 45,176 of NW_027591792.1, read as the reverse complement.
CCCACACTCTCACTCACTGTAACCCCCCCACACTCTCACTCACTGTAACACCCCGACACTCTCATTCACTGTAAACCCCTCCACACACTCACTCACTGTAATCCCCTACACTCTAACTCACTGCAGCCTCCCCACACTCTCACACACTGTTACCCCCCCGAGCACTCACTCACTGTAACCCCCCAACACTCTCACTCACTGTAACCCCCCCCCACTCTCACTTACTGTAACCCCCGCGCACTCTCACTCACTGTAATCCCCCCACACTCTCAATCCCTGTCACCCCCCACACTCTCACTCACTGTAATCCCCCACACTCTCACTCACTGTAAACCCGCACACTCTCACTCACTGTTACTGTCCACGAGCACTCACTCACTGTAACCACCCCACACTCTCACTCACTGGAAACACCCACACTCTCACTCACTGGAAACCCCCCACACTCTCACTCACTGTAACCCCACCACACTCTCACTCACTGTCACCCCCCACACTCTCACTCACTGTAATCCCCCACACTCTCACTCACTGTAAACCCGCACACTCTCACTCACTGTAACCCCCCCCACACTCTCACTCACTGTAACCACCCCCGCACTCTCACTCACTGTAATCCCGCCCCCACACTCTCACTCACTGTAACCCCCCTCCCCACACTCTCACTCACGGTAATCCCGCCCCCACACTCTCCCTCACTGAAATCCCTGCACTTTCACTCACTGTAACCCCCCCACACTCTCACTCACTGTTACCCCACCCGAGCACTCACTCACTGTAACCCCCCAACACTCTCGTTCAATGAAACCCGCCACCACTCTCACTCACTGTAACCTCCCCACACTCTCACTCACTGTCACCCCCGTACTCTCACTCACTGTTACCCCCCCCGCCCCCCCCCCCACCGAGCACTCACTCACTGTAACCCCCCCACACTGGCACTCACTGTAACCCCCCCACACTCTCACTCACTGTAACCCCCCCACACTCTCACTAACTGTAACCCCCCCCCCCCGCACTCTCACTCACTGTAAACCCCCGCACTCTCACTCACTGTAAACCCCCACACTCTCACTCACTGTAAACACCCCACACTCTCACTCACTGTAACCCCCCAGCATTTTCATTCACTGTAAACCCCCACACGCTCACTCATAGTCACTCCCCACACTCTCACTAACTGTAACCCCCCCGGCAGACTCTCATTCACTGTAACCCCCCCACACTCTCACTCGCTGTAACCCCCCCACACTTGCACTCACTGTAACCCCCCCACACTCTCACTCACTGTTACCCCCCCAGACTCTCACTCACTGTAACCCCCCCAGACTCTCACTCACTGTAACCCCCCAGACTCTCACTCACTGTAACCCCCCCCCACACTCAGTCACTGTAACCCCCCCGCCAGACTCTCAGTCACTGGAACCCCCCCACACCCTCACTCTCTGTAACCCCCCCACACTCTCACTCACTGTAACCCCCCCTCACTCTCACTCACTGTAACCCCCCCTCACTCTCACTCACTGTAACCCCCCCTCACTCTCACTAACTGTAACCCCCCCACACTCTCACTCACTGTAACCCCCCCAACACTCTCACTCACTGTAACCCCGCCCCTGCACCCTCACTCACTGTAATCCCGCCCCCACACTCTCACTCACTGTAAGCCCCCCCCCCACACTCTCACTCACTGTAACCCCCTCCCGCACTCTCACTCACTGTAACCCCCCGCACTCTCACTCACTGTAAACCCCCGCACTCTCACTCACTGTAAACCCCCCACACTCTCACTCACTGTAACCCCCCAGCATTTTCATTCACTGTAAACCCCCACACGCTCACTTATAGTCACTCCCCACACTCTCACTCACTGTAACCCCCCCGCCAGACTCTCACTCACTGTAACCCCCCCACACTCTCACTCACTGTAACCACCCCACACTCTCACTCACTGTAACCACCCCACACTTTCACTCACTGTAACCCCCCCACACTCTCACTCACTGTAACCCCCCCACACACTCACTCACTGTAACCCCCCCACACTCTCACTCACTGTAACCCCCCCACACTCTCACTCACTGTAACCACCCCACACTTTCACTCACTGTAACCCCCCCACACTCTCACTCACTGTAACACCCCTACACTCTCATTCACTGTAACCCCCCCCCACACTCTCACTCACTGTAACCCCCCCACACTCTCACTCACTGTAACCCCCCCTCACTCTCACTCACTGTAACCACCCCACACTCTCACTCACTGTAACCACCCCACACTCTCACTCACTGTAACACCCCTACACTCTCATTCACTGTAACCCCCCCCACACACTCACTCACTGTAACCCCCCCACACTCTCACTCACTGTAACCACCCCACACTCTCACTCACTGTAACACCCCTACACTCTCATTCACTGTAACCCCCCCCCACACTCTCACTCACTGTAACCCCCCCACACTCTCACTCACTGTAACCCCCCCTCACTCTCACTCACTGTAACCCCCCCACACTCTCACTCACTGTAACCCCCCCACACTCTCACTCACTGTAACCCCCCCTCACTCTCACTCACTGTAACCCCCCCACACTCTCACTCACTGTAAACCCCCCCACACTCTCACTCACTGTAACCCCCCCACACTCTCACTCACTGTAACCCCCCCGCACTCTCACTCACTGTAACCCCGCCCCCGCACCCTCACTCACTGTAATCACGCCCCCACACTCTCCCGCACTGTAACCCCTGCACTCTCACGCACTGTAACCCCCCCGAGCAACTCACTCACTGTAACCCCCAACACTCTCACTCACTGTAACACCCCTACACTCTCATTCACTGTAAACCCCCCCACACTCTCACTCACTGTAACCCCTCCACACACTCACTCACTGTAATCCCCTACACTCTAACTCACTGCAGCCTCCCCACACTCTCACTCACTGTTACCCCCCCGAGCACTCACTCACTGTAACCCCCCAACACTCTCACTCACTGTAACCCCCGCGCACTCTCACTCACTGTAATCCCCCCACACTCTCACTCCCTGTCACCCCCCACACTCTCACTCACTGTAATCCCCCACACTCTCACTCACTGTAAACCCGCACACTCTCACTCAGTGTTACTATCCACGAGCACTCACTCACTGTAACCACCCCACACTCTCACTCACTGGAAACACCCACACTCTCACTCACTGGAAACCCCCCACACTCTCACTCACTGTAATCCCCCACACTCTCACTCACTGTAAACCCGCACACTCTCACTCACTGTAACCCCCCCCACACTCTCACTCACTGTAACCCCCCACACTCTCACTCACTGTAACCCCCCCCCACACTCTCACTCACTGTAACCCCCCACACTCTCACTCACTGTAACCCCCCTCCCCACACTCTCACTCACTGTAATCCCGCCCCCACACTCTCCCTCACTGTAATCCCCGCACTTTCACTCACTGTAACCCCCCCACACTCTCACTCACTGTCACCCCCGTACTCTCACTCACTGTAACCCCCCCACACTCTCACTCACTGTAACCCCCCCCACACTCTCACTCACTGGAAACACACACACTCTCACTCACTGGAAACACCCACACTCTCACTCACTGAAAACACCCCACACTCTCACTCACTGTAACCCCCCCACACTCTCACTCACTGTCACCCACCACACTCTCACTCACTGTAATCCCCCACACTCTCACTCAATGTAAACCCGCACACTTTCACTCACTGTAACCCCCCCCCCACACTCTCACTCACTGTAACCCCCCCGCACTCTCACTCACTGTAACCCCCCCGCACTCTCACTCACTGTAAATCCCCGCACTCTCACTCACTGTAAACCCCCCACACTCTCACTCACTGTAAACCCCCCACACTCTCACTCACTGTAAACCCCCCACACTCTCACTCACTGTAAACCCCCCACACTCTCACTCACTGTAAACCCCCCACACTCTCACTCACTGTAATCCCCCCGCACTCTCACTCACTGTAATCCCCCCGCACTCTCACTCACTGTAATCCCCCCGCACTCTCACTCACTATAACCCCCGCACACACTCACTCACTGTAACCCCCCCCACACTCTCATTCACTGTAAACCCCCATACGCTCACTCACTGTAAACCCCCCACACTCTCACTCACTGTAAACCCCCCACACTCTCACTCACTGTAAACCCCCCACACTCTCACTCACTGTAAACCCCCCACACTCTCACTCACTGTAACCCCCCCACACTCTCACTCACTGTAACACCCCCACACTCTCATTCACTGTAACCCCCCCCCCGCACTCACACTCACTGTAAACCCCCGCACTCACACTCACTGTAAACCCCCGCACTCACACTCACTGTAAACCCCCGCACTCACACTCACTGTAAACCCCCGCACTCTCACTCACTGTAAACCCCCGCACTCTCACTCACTGGAAACCCCCCACACTCTCACTCACTGTAAACCCCCCACACTCTCACTCACTGTAATCCCCTCGCCCTCTCACTCACTGTAACCCCCGCACACTCTCACTCACTGTAACCCCCCAGCACTCTCATTCACTGTAAACCCCCACACGGTCACTAACTGTAACCCCCCCGCCAGACTCTCACTCACTGTAACCCCCCCACACTCTCATTCACTGTAACCCCGCCCCGAGGACTCACTCACTATAACCCCCCCCACACTCTCACTCGCTGTAACCCCCCCACACTTTCACTCACTGTAACCCCCCCCACACTCTCACTCACTGTAACCCCCCCACACACTCAGCCACTGTAACCCCCCCCGCCAGACTGTCACTCACTGTAACCCCCCCGCACTCTCACTCACTGTAAGCCCGCCCCCGCACCCTCACTCCCTGTAATCCCGCCCCCACACTCTCACTCACTGTAAACCCCCTCCCCGCACTCTCACGCACTGTAACCCCCCCACACTCACACTCACTGTTACCCCCCCGAGCACTCACTCACTGTAACCCCCCAACACTCTCGTTCAGTGTCACCCTCCCACACTCTCACGCACTGTAACCCCCCCACACACTCACTGTAACCCCCCCACACTCTCACTCACTGAAGCCTCCCCACACTCTCACTCACTGTTACCCCCCCGAGCACTAACTCACTGTAACCCCCCCACACTCTCACTCACTGTCACCCCCCCTCACTCTCACTCACTGCAAACCCCCACACTCTCACTCACTGTAAACCCCCCACACTCTCACTCACTGTAAACCCCCCACACTCTCACTCACTGTAACCACCTCACACTCTCACTCACTGTAACCCCCCCACACTCTCACTCACTGTCACCCCCCACACTCTCACTCACTGTAACCCCCCACACTCACACTCACTGTCATCCCCCACACTCACACTCACTGTAACCCCCCCCAAAATCTCACTCACTGTCATCCCCCCACACTCACACTCACTGTAACCCCCCCACGCTCTCACTCAATGTAACCCCCCCACACTCTCACTCACTGTAACCCCCCTACACTCTCACTCACTGTAATCCCCCCGCCAGACTCTCACTAAATGTAACACCCCCACACTCACACTCACTGTAACACCCCCGGGCACTCACTGTAACACCCCCACACTCTCACTCACTGTAATCACACCCCACACTCTCACTCACTGTAAGCCCGCCCACACTCTCACTCACTGTAAACCCCCCACACTCACACTCACTGTAACCCCCCCCCACACTCTCACTCACTGTAACCCCCCCACACTCTCACTCACTGTCACCCACCACACTCTCACTCACTGTAATCCCCCACACTCTCACTCACTGTAAACCCGCACACTTTCACTCACTGTAACCCCCCCCCACACTCTCACTCACTGTAACCCCCCCCACACTCTCACTCACTGTAACCCCCCCCACACTCTCACTCACTGTAACCCCCCCGCACTCTCACTCACTGTAAACCCCCACACTCTCACTCACTGTAAACCCCCCACACTCTCACTCACTGTAAACCCCCCACACTCTCACTCACTGTAATCCCCCCTCACTCTCACTCACTATAACCCCCGCACACCCTCACTCACTGTAACCCCCCCCACACTATCATTCACTGTAAACCCCCACACTCTCACTCACTGTAACCCCCCCGCCAGACTCTCACTCACTGTAACCCCCCCACACTTTCACTCACTGTAACCCCCCACACTCTCACTCACTGTAACCCCCCCACACTCGCAGTCACTGTAACCCCCCCGCAGTCTCACTCACTGTTACCCCCCCGAGCACTCACTCACTGTAACCCCCCAACACTCTCGTTCAGTGTCACCCTCCCACACTCTCACTCACTGAAACCCCCCACACTCTCACTCACTGTAACACCCCTACACACTCATTCACTGTAACCCACCCCACACTCTCACTCACTGTAACCCCCCCACACACTCACTCACTGTTACCCCACCACACACTCACTCACTGTAACCCCCTACACTCTCACTCACTACAGCCTCCCCACACTCTCAATCACTGTTACCGCCCCCGAGCACTCACTCACTGTCATCCCCCCACGCTCTCACTCAATGTAACCCCCCCACGCTCTCACTCAATGTAACCCCCCCACGCTCTCACTCAATGTAACCCCCCCACACTCACACTCACTGTAACCCCCCCACGCTCTCACTCAATGTAACCCCCCCACGCTCTCACTCAATGTAACCCCCCCACACTCTCACTCACTGTAACCCCCCTACACTCTCACTCACTGTAACCCCCCCGCCAGACTCTCACTCACTGTAACACCCCCACACTCACACTCACTGTAACCCCCCCACACACACTCACAGTGACCCCCCCACACTCTCACTCACTGTAACGCCCCCGGGCACTCACTGTAACACCCCCACACTCTCACTCACTGTAATCACACCCCACACTCTCACTCACTGTAAGCCCGCCCACACTCTCACTCACTGTAAAACCCCCACACTCTCACTCACTGTAACCCCCCCCCGCACTCTCACTCACTGTAACCCCCCCACACTCTCACTGACTGTAGCCCCCCCCAACTCTCACTCACTGTAACTCCCCCGCCAGACTCTCACTCACTGTAAACCCGCACACTCTCACTCACTGTTACGATGCACGAGCACTCACTCACTGTAACCACCCCACACTCTCACTCACTGGAAACACCCACACTCTCACTCACTGGAAACCCCCCACACTCTCACTCACTGTAACCCCCCCACACTCTCACTCACTGTCACCCACTGTAATCCCCCACACTCTCACTCACTGTAAACCCGCACACTCTCACTCACTGTAACCACCCCCACACTCTCACTCACTGTAACCCCCCCACACTCTCACTCACTGTAACCCCACCGCCACACCGTCACTCACTGTAATCCCGCCCCCACACTCTCCCTCACTGTCATCCCCGCACTTTCACTCACTGTAACCCCCCCACACTCTCACTCACTGTTACCCCCCCCGAGCACTCACTCACTGTAACCACCCCACACTCTCACTCACTGGAAACACCCACACTCTCACTCACTGGAAACCCCCCACACTCTCACTCACTGTAACCCCCCCACACTCTCACTCACTGTCACCCCCCACACTCTCACTCACTGTAATCCCCCACACTCTCACTCACTGTAAACCTGCACACTCTCACTCACTGTAACCCCCCCCACACTCTCACTCATTGTAACCCCCCCACACTCTCACTCACTGTAACCCCCCCACACTCTCACTCACTGTAACCCCCCCACACTCTCCCTCACTGTAATCCCCGCACTTTCACTCACTGTAACCCCGCCCCCACACTCTCACTCACTGTAACCCCCCCACACTCTCACTCACCGTTACCCCCCCCCCCCCGAGCACTCACTCACTGTAACCCCCCAACACTGTCGTTCACTGAAACCCGCCAACACTCTCACTCACGGTAACACCCCCACACTCTCACTCACCGTCACCCCCACACTCTCACTCACTGTTACCCCGCCCCCCCCCCCCCCCACACTCTCACTCACTGGAAACCCCCACACTCTCACTCACTGGAAACTCCCACACTCTCACTCACTGTAACCCCCCCACACTCTCACTCACTGTAACCCCCCCACACTCTCACTCACTGTAACCCCCCCACACTCTCACTCACTGTAAACACCCCACACTCTCACTCACTGTAAACACCCCCACACTCTCACTCACTGTAACCCCCCCACACTCTCACTCACAGTAACCCCCCCACACTCTCACTCACTGTAACCCCCCCACACTCTCACTCACTGTAACCGGCCCACACTCTCACTCACTGTAACCGGCCCACACTCTCACTCACTGCAACCCCCCGCACTCTCACTCACTGTAACCCCCCCACACTCTCACTCACTGTAACCCCCCCACACTCTCACTCACTGTAACCCCCCCACACTCTCACTCACTGTAACCCCCCCACACTTTCACTCACTGTAACCCCCCCACACTCTCACTCACTGTAACCCCCCCACACTCTCACTCACTGTAACCCCCCCACACTCTCACTCACTGTAACCCCCCCACACTCTCACTCACTGTAACCCCCCCACACTCTCACTCACTGTAACCCCCCCGCACTCTCACTCACTGTAACCCCGCCCCCACACTCTCACTCACTGTAATCCCACCCCCACACTCTCACTCACTGTAAACCCCCCCACACTCTCACTCACTGTAACCCCCCCACACTCTCATTCACTGTAATCCCGCCCCCACACTCGCCCTCACTGTAAACCCCCCACACTCTCCCTCACTGTAACCCCCCCGAGCACTCACTCACTGTAACCCCCCCACACTCTGACTCACTGTAACCCCCCCGACACTCTCACTCACTGTAACCCCCCCCCCCACATGCTCACTCACTGTAACCCCCCCACACTCTCACTCACTGTAACCCCCCCACACACTCACTTCCTGTGACCCTACCACACTCTCACTCACTGTAACCCCCTACACTCTCACTCACTGCAGCCCCCCCACACTCTCACTCACTGTAACACCCCCACACTCTCACTCACTGTCACCCCCCACACTATCACTCACTGTTACCCCCCCGAGCACTCACTCACTGTAACCCCTCAACACTCTCACTCACTGTAACCCCCCCACACTCTCACTCACTGTAACCCCCCCACACACTCACTTCCTGTGACCCCACCACACTCTCACTCACTGTTACCCCCCCACACTCTCACTCACTGTCACCCCCCACACTATCACTCACTGTTACCCCCCCGAGCACTCACTCACTGTAACCCCTCAACACTCTCACTCACTGTCACCGCCCCACACTCACACTCACTGTAACCCCCCCCCACACGCTCACTCACTGTAACCCCCCCACACTCTCACTCACTGTAACCCCCCCACACACTCACTCACTGTAACCCCCCCACACTCTGACTCACTGTAACCCCCCCCACACTCTCACTCACTGTAACCCCCCCCCACACGCTCACTCACTGTAACCCCCCCACACTCTCACTCACTGTAACCCCCCCACACACTCACTTCCTGTGACCCCACCACACTCTCACTCACTGTCACCCCCCACACTATCACTCACTGTTACCCCCCCGAGCACTCACTCACTGTAACCCCTCAACACTCTCACTCACTGTCACCGCCCCACACTCACACTCACTGTAATCCCCCCACACTCTCACTCACTGTCACCCCCCACACTCACACTCACTGTAACCCCCCCAAGCTCTCACTCAATGTAACCCCCCCACACTCTCACTCACTGTAACCCCCCTACACTCTCACTCACTGTAACCCCCCCGCCAGACTCTCACTCACTGTAACACCCCCACACTCACACTCACTGTAATCACACCCCACACTCTCACTCACTGTAAGCCCGCCCACACTCTCACTCACTGTAAACCCCCCACACTCTCACTCACTGTAACCCCCCCCCCACACTCTCACTCACTGTAACCCCCCCACACTCTCACTCACTGTCACCCACCACACTCTCACTCACTGTAATCCCCCACACTCTCACTCACTGTAAACCCGCACACTTTCACTCACTGTAACCCACCCCCCACACTGTCACTCACTGTAACCCCCCCCACACTCTCACTCACTGTAATGCCCCCGCACTCTCACTCACTGTAAACCCCCGCACTCTCACTCACTGTAAACCCCCCACACTCTCACTCACTGTAAACCCCCCACACTCTCACTCACTGTAATCCCCCCGCACTCTCACTCACTATAACCCCCGCACACCCTCACTCACTGTAACCCCCCCCACACTCTCATTCACTGTAAACCCCCACACGCTCACTCATAGTCACTCCCCACACTCTCACTCACTGTAACCCCCCCCGCCAGACTCTCACTCACTGTAACCCCCCCACACTCTCACTCACTGTAACCCCGCCCCGAGCACTCACTCACTATAACCCCCCCACACTCTCACTCGCTGTAACCCCCCCACACTTTCACTCACTGTAACCCCCCACACTCTCACTCACTGTAACCCCCCCACACTCGCAGTCACTGTAACCCCCCCGCAGTCTCACTCACTGTTACCCCCCCGAGCACTCACTCACTGTAACCCCCCAACACTCTCGTTCAGTGTCACCCTCCCACACTCTCACTCACTGAAACCCCCCCACACTCTCACTCACTGTAACGCCCCTACACTCTCATTCACTGTAATCCCCCCCACACTCTCACTCACTGTAACCCCCCCACACTCTCACTCACTGTAACCCCCCCACACTCTCACTCACTGTAACCCCCCTACACTCTCACTCACTGCAACCCCCCGCACTCTCACTCACTGTAACCCCCCCACACTCTCACTCACTGTAACCCCCCCACACTCTCACTCACTGTAACCCCCCCACACTCTCACTCACTGTAACCCCCCCACACTCTCACTCACTGTAACCCCCCCACACTCTCACTCACTGTAACCCCCCCACACTCTCACTCACTGTAACCCCCCCACACTCTCACTCACTGTAACCCCCCCACACTCTCACTCACTGTAACCCCCCCACACTCTCACTCACTGTAACCCCCCCCACACTCTCACTCACTGTAACCCCCGCACTCTCACTCACTGTAATCCCACCCCCACACTCTCACTCAATGTAACCCCCCTCCCCACACTCTCATTCACTGTAATCCCGCCCCCACACTCGCCCTCGCTGTAAACCCCCCACACTCTCCCTCACTGTAACCCCCCCGAGCACTCACTCACTGTAACCCCCTCACATTCTCACTCACTGTAAGCCCCCCCACACGCTCACTCACTGTAACCCCCCCACACTCTCACTCACTGTAACCCCCCCACACACTCACTTCCTGTGACCCCACCACACTCTCACTCACTGTAACCCCCTACACTCTCACTCACTGCAGCCCCCCCACACTCTCACTCACTGTAACCCCCCCACACTCTCACTCACTGTCACCCCCCACACTCTCACTCACTGTCACCGCCCCACACTCACACTCACTGTAACCCCCCCCACACGCTCACTCACTGTAACCCCCCCACACTCTCACTCACTGTAACCCCCCCACACACTCACTTCCTGTAACCCCACCACACTCTCACTCACTGTAACCCCCTACACTCTCACTCACTGCAGCCCCCCCACACTCTCACTCACTGTAACCCCCCCACACTCTCACTCACTGTCACCCCCCACACTATCACTCACTGTTACCCCCCCGAGCACTCACTCACTGTAACCACCCCAGACTCTCACTTACTGGAACCACCCCCAAAATCTCACTCACTGTCACCCCCCACACTCTCATTCACTGTAACGCCCCCCCATTCTCACTCACTGTAACCCTCCCATAATCTCACTCACTGTAACCCCCCGACACTCTCACTCACTGTAACCCCCCCAACACTCTCACTCACTGTAACCCCCCCCACACTCTCACTCACTGTAAACCCCCCACACTCTCACTCACTGTAAACCCCCCACACTCTCACTCACTGTAAACCCCCCACACTCTCACTCACTGTAAACCCCCCACACTCTCACTCACTGTAAACCCCCCACACTCTCACTCACTGTAATCCCCCCGCACTCTCACTCACTGTAACCCCCGCACACCCTCACTCACTGTAACCCCCCACACTCTCATTCACTGTAAACCCCCACACGCTCACTCGTAGTCACTCCCCACACTCTCACTCACTGTAACCCCCGCACTCTCACTCACTGTCACCCCCCAACACTCACACTCACTGTTACCCCCCCGAGCACTCACTCACTGTAACCCCCCAACACTCTCGTTCAGTGTCACCCTCCCACACTCTCACTCACTGAAACCTCCCCACACTCTCACTCACTGTAACACCCCTACACTCTCATTCACTGTAACCCCCCCCCCACACTCTCACTCACTGTAACCCCCCCACACACTCACTCACTTTTAACCCACCACACTCTCACTGACTGTAACCCCCTACACACTCACACACTACAGCCTCCCCACACTCTCACTCACTGTTACCGCCCCCGAGCACTCACTCACTGTAACCACCCCACACTCTCACACCCTGGAAACCCCCACACTCTCACTCACTGGAAACCCCCACACTCTCACTCACTGTAAACCCCCCACACTCTCACTCACTGTAACCCCCTCACACTCTCACTCACTGTAACCCCCCCACACTCTCACTCACTGTCACCCCCCACACTCTCACTCACTGTAACCCCCCCACACTCACACTCACTGGTACCCCCCCACACTCTCAGTCACTGTAACCCCTCCACACTCTCACTCACTGTAACCCCCCCCTACACTCTCACTCACTGTATCCCCCCCCCCACACGCTCACTCACTGTAACCCCCCCACACTCTCACTCACTGTAACCCCCCCACACACTCACTTCCTGTGACCCCACCACACTCTCACTCACTGTAACCCCCTACACTCTCACTCACTGCAGCCCCCCCACACTCTCACTCACTGTAACCCCCCCACACTCTCACTCACTGTCACCCCCCACACTATCACTCACTGTTACCCCCCCGAGCAATCACTCACTGTCACCCCCCACACTATCACTCACTGTTACCCCCCCGAGCACTCACTCACTGTAACCCCTCAACACTCTCACTCACTGTCACCGCCCCACACTCACACTCACAGTAACCCCCCCACACGCTCACTCACTGTAACCCCCCCACACTCTCACTCACTGTAACCCCCCCACACACTCACTTCCTGTAACCCCACCACACTCTCACTCACTGTAACCCCCTACACTCTCACTCACTGCAGCCCCCCCACACTCTCACTCACTGTAACCCCCCCACACTCTCACTCACTGTCACCCCCCACACTATCACTCACTGTTACCCCCCCCGAGCAATCACTCACTGGAACCCCCCCACACTCTCACTCACTGTCACCCCCCACTCTCACTTACTGTAAGCCCCCCCCGAGCACTCACTCACTGTAACCACCCCAGACTCTCACTTACTGTAACCACCCCCAAAATCTCACTCACTGTCACCCCCCACACTCTCATTCACTGTAACGCCCCCCCATTCTCACTCACTGTAACCCTCCCATAATCTCACTCACTGTAACCCCCCGACACTCTCACTCACTGTAACCCCCCCAACACTCTCACTCACTGTAACCCCCCCCCCACACTCTCACTCACTGTAAACCCCCCACACTCTCACTCACTGTAAACCCCCCACACTCTCACTCACTGTAAACCCCCCACACTCTCACTCACTGTAAACCCCCCACACTCTCACTCACTGTAAACCCCCCAGACTCTCACTCACTGTAAACCCCCCACACTCTCACTCACTGTAATCCCCCCGCACTCTCACTCACTGTAACCCCCGCACACCCTCGCTCACTGTAACCCCCCACACTCTCATTCACTGTAAACCCCCACACGCTCACTCGTAGTCACTCCCCACACTCTCACTCACTGTAACCCCCCCGCCAGACTCTCACTCACTGTAACCCCCGCACTCTCACTCACTGTCACCCCCCAACACTCACACTCACTGTTACCCCCCCGAGCACTCACTCACTGTAACCCCCCAACACTCTCGTTCAGTGTCACCCTCCCACACTCTCACTCACTGAAACCTCCCCACACTCTCACTCACTGTAACACCCCTACACTCTCATTCACTGTAACCCCCCCCCCCACACTCTCACTCACTGTAACCCCCCCACACTCTCACTCACTGGAAACACCCACACTCTCACTCACTGGAAACACCCACACTCTCACTCACTGGAAACCCCCACACTCTCACTCACTGGAAACCCCCACACTCTCACTCACTGTAAACCCCCCACACTCTCACTCACTGGAAACCCCCACACTCTCACTCACTGGAAACCCCCACACTCTCACTCACTGTAAACCCCCCACACTCTCACTCACTGTCACCCCCTCACACTCTCACTCACTGTAACCCCCCCACACTCTCACTCACTGTCACCCCCCACACTCTCACTCACTGTAACCCCCCCACACTCACACTCACTGGTACCCCCCCACACTCTCAGTCACTGTAACCCCTCCACACTCTCACTCACTGTAACCCCCCCTACACTCTCACTCACTGTAACCCCCCCCCCACACGCTCACTCACTGTAACCCCCCCACACTCTCACTCACTGTAACCCCCCCACACACTCACTTCCTGTGACCCCACCACACTCTCATTCACTGTAACCCCCTACACTCTCACTCACTGCAGCCCCCCCACACTCTCACTCACTGTAACCCCCCCACACTCTCACTCACTGTCACCCCCCACACTATCACTCACTGTTACCCCCCCGAGCACTCACTCACTGTAACCCCTCAACACTCTCACTCACTGTCACCGCCCCACACTCACACTCACTGTAACCCCCCCCACACGCTCACTCACTGTAACCCCCCCACACTCTCACTCACTGAAACCCCCCCACACACTCACTTCCTGTAACCCCACCACACTCTCACTCACTGTAACCCCCTACACTCTCACTCACTGCAGCCCCCCCACACTCTCACTCACTGTAACCCCCCCACACTCTCACTCACTGTCACCCCCCACACTATCACTCACTGTTACCCCCCCGAGCACTCACTCACTGGAACCCCTCAACACTCTCACTCACTGTCACCGCCCCACACTCACACTCACTGTAATCCCCCCACACTCTCACTCACTGACACCCCCCACTCTCACTTACTGTAAGCCCCCCCCGAGCACTCACTCACTGTAACCACCCCAGACTCTCACTTACTGTAACCACCCCTAAAATCTCACTCACTGTCACCCCCCACACTCTCATTCACTGTAACGCCCCCACATTCTCACTCACTGTAACCCTCCCATAATCTCACTCACTGTAACCCCCCGACACTCTCACTCACTGTAACCCCCCCAACACTCTCACTCACTCTAACCCCCCCCACACTCTCACTCACTGTAACCCCCCCCACATTCTCACTCACTGTAACCCCCCCACACTCTCACTCACTGTAACCCCCCCACAATCTCACACACTGTAACCCCCCCACACTCTCACTCACTGTAACCCCCCCCCCACACTCTCACTCACTGTAACACCCCCACACTCTCACTCACTGTTAACCCCCGCACTCTCACTCACTGTAAACCCCCCACACTCTCACTCACTGTAAACCCCCCACACTCTCACTCACTGTAATCCACACGCACTCTCACTCACTGTAACCCCCGCACACCCTCACTCACTGTAACCCCCCACACTCTCATTCACTGTAAACCCCCACACGCTCACTCGTAGTCACTCCCCACACTCTCACTCACTGTAACCCCCCCGCCAGACTCTCACTCACTGTAACCCCCGCACTCTCACTCACTGTCACCACCCCACACTCACACTCACTGTTACCCCCCCCGAGCACTCACTCACTGTAAGCCCCCAACACTCTCGTTCAGTGTCACCCTCCCACACTCTCACTCACTGAAACCTCCCCACACTCTCACTCACAGTAACACCCCTACACTCTCATTCACTGTAACCCCCCCCCACACTCTCACTCACTGTAACCCCCCCACACACTCACTCACTTTTAACCCACCACACTCTCACTCACTGTAACCCCCTACACTCTCACACACTACAGCCTCCCCACACTCTCACTCACTGTAACCACCCCACACTCTCACACCCTGGAAACCCCCACACTCTCACTCACTGGAAACCCACACACTCTCACTCACTGTAACCCCCTCACACTCTCACTCACTGTAACCCCCCCACACTCTCACTCACTGTCACCCCCCACACTCTCACTCACTGTAACCCCCTCACACTCTCACTCACTGTAACCCCCCCACACTCTCACTCACTGTCACCCCCCACACTCTCACTCACTGTAACCCCCTCACACTCTCACTCACTGTAACCCCCCCACACTCTCACTCACTGTCACCCCCCACACTCTCACTCACAGTAACCCCCCCACACTCACACTCACTGGTACCCCCCCACACTCTCAGTCACTGTAACCCCTCCACACTCTCACTCACTGTAACCCCTCCTACACTCTCACTCACTGTAACCCCCCCGCCAGACTCTCACTCACTGTAACACCCCCACACTCACACTCACTGGAACCCCCCCACACTCACACTCACAGTGACCCCCCCACACTCTCACTCACTGTAACCCCCCCCCCGAGCACTCACTGTAACCCCCCCACACTCTCACTCACTGTAATCACCCCCCACACTCTCACTCACTGTAAGCCCGCCCAAACTCTCACTCACTGTAAACCCCCCACACTCTCACTCACTGTAACCCCTCCACACTCTCACTCACTGTAGCCCCTCCTACACTCTCACTCACTGTAACCCCCCCCGCCAGACTCTCACTCACAGTAACACCCCCACACTCACACTCACTGGAACCCCCCCACACTCACACTCACAGTGACCCCCCCACACTCTCACTCACTGTAACCCCCCCCGAGCACTCACTGTAACCCCCCACACTCTCACTCACTGTAATCACCCCCCACACTCTCACTCACTGTAACCCCCCCCACACTCTCACTCGCGTAACCCCCCCACACTCTCACTGACTGTAGCCCCCCCCAACTCTCACTCACTGTAACCCCCCCGCCAGACTCTCACTCACTGTAACCCCCCCACACTCTCAGTCACTGTAACCCCCCCACACTCTCACTCACTGTAAACCCCTCACACTCTCACTCACTGTAAACCCCCCACACTCTCACTCACTGTAACCCCCCCACACTCTCACTCACTGTAACCCCCCCACACTCTCACTCACTGTAACCCCCCCACACTCTCACTCACTGTAACCCCCCCACACTCTCACTCACTGTAACCCCCCCACACTCTCACTCACTGTAACTCCCCCACACTCTCACTCACTGTAACCCCCCCACACTCTCACTCACTGTAACCCCCCCACACTCTCACTCACTGTAACCCCCCCACACTCTCACTCACTGTAACCCCCCCACACTCTCACTCACTGTAACCCCCCCACACACTCACTCACTGTAACCCCCCGCCAGAATCTCACTCACTAGAAACCCCGCACACTCTCACTCACTGTAATCCCCCGCACTCTCACTCACTGTAATCCTCCCGCACTCTCACTCACTGTAACCCCCGACACTTTCACTGACTGTAACCCCCCCGCATTCTCACTCACTGTAAAGCCCCCGCACTCTCACTCACTGTAACCCCCCGCACTCTCACTCACTGTAACCCCCGGCCCCCCCCCCCCCGCACTCTCACTCACTGTAACCCCCCCACACTCTCACTCACTGTTACCACCCCCAAACTCTCACTCACTATAACCCTCAACACTCTCACTCACTGTAACCCGCCCACACTCTCACTCAATGTAACCCGCCCACACTCTCACTCACTGTAACCCGCCCACACTCTCACTCACTGTAACCCCCCGCACTCTCACTCACTGGAACCCCCCCACAGTCTCACTCACTGGATCCCCCCGCACTCTCACTCACTGTAATCCCCCCGCACTCTCACTCACTGTAAACCCCCGCACTCTCACTCACTGTAAAGCCCCCGCACTCTCCCTCACTGTAACCGCCCCGCACTCACTCACTGTAACCCCCGCACTCTCAATCACTGTAACCCCCCCACACTCTCACTCACTGTAACCCCCCCACACTCTCACTCACTGTAACCCCCCCACACTCTCACTCACTGTAACCCCCCCACACTCTCACTCACTGTAACACCGCCACACTCTCACTCACTGTAACACCGCCACACTCTCACTCACTGTAACCCCCCCACACTCTCACTCACTGTAACCCCCCCGCACTCTCACTCACTGTAACCCCCCGCACTCTCACTCACTGTAACCCCCCCACACTCTCTCTCACTGTAACCCCCCCCACACTCTCACTCACTGTAACACCCCCCACACTCTCACTCACTGTAACTCCCCACACACTCTCACTGTAACCCCCCCCACACTCTCACTCACCGTAAACGCCCCACACTCTCACTCACTGTAACCCCACTACACTCTCACTCACTGTAACGCCCCCCACACTCTCACTCACTGTAACTCCCCACACACTCTCACTGTGACCCCCCCCACACTCTCACTCACCGTAAACGCCCCACACTCTCACTCACTGTAACCCCCCCGCACTCTCACTCACTGTAACCTCCCCACACTCTCACTCACTGTAATCCCCCCGCACTCTCACTCACTGTAACCCAGCACCCGCACCCTCACTCACTGTAATCCCGCCCCCACACACTCCCTCACTGTAACCCCCGCACTCTCACTCACTGTAACCCCCCCACACTCTTGTTCAGTGTCACCCTCCCACACTCTCACTCACTGAAACCTCCCCGCGCTCTCACTCACTGTAACCCCCCCACACTCTTGTTCAGTGTCACCCTCCCACACTCTCACTCACTGAAACCTCCCCACACTCTCACTCACTGTAACACCCCTACACTCTCATTCACTGTAACCCCCCCCCACACTCTCACTCACTGTAAAGCCCCCGCACTCTCACTCACTGTAACGCTCAACACTCTCACTCACTGTAACCCGCCCACTCTCTCACTCAATGTAACCCCCCGCACTCTCACTCACAGTAACCCCCCGCACTCTCACTCACTGTAACCCCCCCACAGTCTCACTCACTGGAACCCCCCGCACTCTCACTCACTGTAATCCCCCCGCACTCTCACTCACTGTAAACCCCCGCA
This sequence comes from Mustelus asterias, assembly GCF_964213995.1. Lineage (NCBI taxonomy): Eukaryota > Metazoa > Chordata > Chondrichthyes > Carcharhiniformes > Triakidae > Mustelus > Mustelus asterias. The sequence continues at coordinate 25,869 of NW_027591792.1, read as the reverse complement.
CTCTCACTCACTGTAATGCCCCCGCACTCTCACTCACTGTAACCCCCGCACTCTCAATCACTGTAACCCCCCCACACTCTCACTCACTGTAACCCCCCCACACTCTCACTCACTGTAACCCCCCCACACTCTCACTCACTGTAACACCGCCACACTCTCACTCACTGTAACCCCCCTACACTCTCACTCACTGCAACACCCCCACACTCTCACTCACTGTAACCCCCCCGCACTCTCACTCACTGTAACCCCCCGCACTCTCACTCACTGTAACCCCCCCGCACTCTCACTCACTGTAACCCCCCCACACTCTCTCTCACTGTAACCCCCCCCACACTCTCACTCACTGTAACCCCCCCCACACTCTCACTCACTGTAACTCCCCCCACACTCTCACTGTAACCCCACTACACACTCTCACTCACTGCAAACCCCCGCACTCTCACTCACTGTAACCTCCCCACACTCTCACTCACTGTAATCCCCCCGCACTCTCACTCACTGTAACCCCGCACCCGCACCCTCACTCACTGTAATCCCGCCCCCACACACTCCCTCACTGTAACCCCCGCACTCTCACTCACTGTAACCCCCCCACACTCTTGTTCAGTGTCACCCTCCCACACTCTCACTCACTGAAACCTCCCCACACTCTCACTCACTGTAACACCCCTACACTCTCATTCACTGTAACCCCCCCACACTCTCACTCACTGTAATCCCCCCGCACTCTCACTCACTGTAAACACCCCACACTCTCACTCACTTTTAACCCACCACACTCTCACTCACTGTAACCCCTACACTCTCACACACTACAGCCTCCCCACACTCTCACTCACTGTTACCGCCCCCGAGCACTCACTCACTGTAACCACCCCACACTCTCACTCACTGTAAACCCCCACACTCTCACTCACTGTAACCACCCCACACTCTCACTCACTGTAACCCGCCCACACTCTCACTCACTGTAACCCCGTCCCGAGCACTCACTCACTGTAACCCCCCCACACTCTCACTCACTGTAACCCCCCACACTCTCACTCACTGTAACCCCCCCACACTCTCACTCACTGTAACCCCCCCAACACTCTCACTCACTGTAACCCCCCCACACTCTCACTCACTGTAACCCCCCCACACTCTCACTCACTGTAACCCCCCCACACACTCACTCACTGTAACCCCCCGCCAGAATCTCACTCACTGGAAACCCCCCACACTCTCACTCACTGTAACCGACCCCCCCGAGCACTCACTCACTGTAACCCCCCCACACTCTCACTCACTGTAACCCCCCGCACTCTCACTCACTGTAACCCACGGCCCCCCCCCCGCACTCTCACTCACTGTAACCCCCCCACACTCTCACTCACTGTAACAACCCCCAAACTCTCACTCACTATAACCCTCAACACTCTCACTCACTGCAACACCCCCACACTCTCACTCACTGTAACCCCCCCACACTCTCACTCACTGTTACCACCCCCAAACTCTCACTCACTATAACCCTCAACACTCTCACTCACTGTAACCCGCCCACACTCTCACTCACTGTAACCCGCCCACACTCTCACTCACTGTAACCCCCCGCACTCTCACTCACTGGAACCCCCCCACAGTCTCACTCACTGGATCCCCCCGCACTCTCACTCACTGTAATCCCCCCGCACTCTCACTCACTGTAAACCCCCGCACTCTCACTCACTGTAAAGCCCCCGCACTCTCCCTCACTGTAACCGCCCCGCACTCTCACTCACTGTAACCCCCGCACTCTCAATCACTGTAACCCCCCCACACTCTCACTCACTGTAACCCCCCCACACTCTCACTCACTGTAACCCCCCCACACTCTCACTCACTGTAACACCGCCACACTCTCACTCACTGTAACACCGCCACACTCTCACTCACTGTAACCCCCCTACACTCTCACTCACTGCAACGCCCCCACACTCTCACTCACTGTAACCCCCCCGCACTCTCACTCACTGTAACCCCCCGCACTCTCACTCACTGTAACCCCCCCGCACTCTCACTCACTGTAACCCCCCCACACTCTCTCTCACTGTAACCCCCCCCACACTCTCACTCACTGTAACACCCCCCACACTCTCACTCACTGTAACTCCCCACACACTCTCACTGTAACCCCCCCCACACTCTCACTCACCGTAAACGCCCCACACTCTCACTCACTGTAACCCCACTACACTCTCACTCACTGTAACCCCCCCCCACACTCTCACTCACTGTAACTCCCCACACACTCTCACTGTAACCCCCCCCACACTCTCACTCACCGTAAACGCCCCACACTCTCACTCACTGTAACCCCCCCGCACTCTCACTCACTGTAACCTCCCCACACTCTCACTCACTGTAATCCCCCCGCACTCTCACTCACTGTAACCCAGCACCCGCACCCTCACTCACTGTAATCCCGCCCCCACACACTCCCTCACTGTAACCCCCGCACTCTCACTCACTGTAACCCCCCCACACTCTTGTTCAGTGTCACCCTCCCACACTCTCACTCACTGAAACCTCCCCGCACTCTCACTCACTGTAACCCCCCCACACTCTTGTTCAGTGTCACCCTCCCACACTCTCACTCACTGAAACCTCCCCACACTCTCACTCACTGTAACACCCCTACACTCTCATTCACTGTAACCCCCCCCCACACTCTCACTCACTGTAAAGCCCCCGCACTCTCACTCACTGTAACGCTCAACACTCTCACTCACTGTAACCCGCCCACTCTCTCACTCAATGTAACCCCCCGCACTCTCACTCACAGTAACACCCCGCACTCTCACTCACTGTAACCCCCCCACAGTCTCACTCACTGGAACCCCCCGCACTCTCACTCACTGTAATCCCCCCGCACTCTCACTCACTGTAAACCCCCGCACTCTCACTCACTGTAATGCCCCCGCACTCTCACTCACTGTAACCCCCGCACTCTCAATCACTGTAACCCCCCCACACTCTCACTCACTGTAACCCCCCCACACTCTCACTCACTGTAACCCCCCCACACTCTCACTCACTGTAACACCGCCACACTCTCACTCACTGTAACCCCCCTACACTCTCACTCACTGCAACACCCCCACACTCTCACTCACTGTAACCCCCCCGCACTCTCACTCACTGTAACCCCCCGCACTCTCACTCACTGTAACCCCCCCGCACTCTCACTCACTGTAACCCCCCCACACTCTCTCTCACTGTAACCCCCCCCCACACTCTCACTCACTGTAACCCCCCCCACACTGTCACTCACTTTAACTCCCCCCACACTCTCACTGTAACCCCACTACACACTCTCACTCACTGCAAACCCCCGCACTCTCACTCACTGTAACCTCCCCACACTCTCACTCACTGTAATCCCCCCGCACTCTCACTCACTGTAACCCCGCACCCGCACCCTCACTCACTGTAATCCCGCCCCCACACACTCCCTCACTGTAACCCCCGCACTCTCACTCACTGTAACCCCCCCACACTCTTGTTCAGTGTCACCCTCCCACACTCTCACTCACTGAAACCTCCCCACACTCTCACTCACTGTAACACCCCTACACTCTCATTCACTGTAACCCCCCCACACTCTCACTCACTGTAATCCCCCCGCACTCTCACTCACTGTAAACACCCCACACTCTCACTCACTTTTAACCCACCACACTCTCACTCACTGTAACCCCTACACTCTCACACACTACAGCCTCCCCACACTCTCACTCACTGTTACCGCCCCCGAGCACTCACTCACTGTAACCACCCCACACTCTCACTCACTGGAAACCCCCACACTCTCACTCACTGTAAACCCCCACACTCTCACTCACTGTAACCACCCCACACTCTCACTCACTGTAACCCGCCCACACTCTCACTCACTGTAACCCCGTCCCGAGCACTCACTCACTGTAACCCCCCCACACTCTCACTCACTGTAACCCCCCCACACTCTCACTCACTGTAACCCCCCCACACTCTCACTCACTGTAACCCCCCCAACACTCTCACTCACTGTAACCCCCCCACACTCTCACTCACTGTAACCCCCCCACACTCTCACTCACTGTAACCCCCCCACACACTCACTCACTGTAACCCCCCGCCAGAATCTCACTCACTGGAAACCCCCCACACTCTCACTCACTGTAACCGACCCCCCCGAGCACTCACTCACTGTAACCCCCCCACACTCTCACTCACTGTAACTCCCCGCACTCTCACTCACTGTAACCCACGGCCCCCCCCCCCGCACTCTCACTCACTGTAACCCCCCCACACTCTCACTCACTGTAACCACCCCCAAACTCTCACTCACTATAACCCTCAACACTCTCACTCACTGCAACACCCCCACACTCTCACTCACAGTAACCCCCCCGCACTCTCACTCACTGTAACGCTCTCGACACTCCCACTCACTGTAACACCCAAGCACTCTCACTCACTGTAACCCCACTACACACTCATTCACTGCAACCCCCCGCACTCTCACTCACTGGAACCCCCCGCACTCTCACTCACTGTAATCCCCCCGCACTCTCACTCACTGTAAACCCCCGCACTCTCACTCACTGTAATGCCCCCGCACTCTCACTCACTGTAACCCCCGCACTCTCACTCACTGTAACCCCGCCACACTCTCACTCACTGTAACCCCCCCAGACTCTCACTCACTGTAACCCCCCCCCACACTCTCACTCACTGTAACCCCCCCCCCCACACTCTCACTCACTGTAACCCCCCCACACTCTCACTCACTGTAACCCCCCCACACTCTCACTCACTGTAACCCCCCCCCACACTCTCACTCACTGTAACCCCCCCCCACACTCTCACTCACTGTAACCCCCCCCCGCACTCTCACTCACTGTAACCCCCCGCACTCTCACTCACTGTAAACCCCCCACACTCTCACTCACTGTAAACCCCCCACACTCTCACTCACTGTAAACCCCCCACACTCTCACTCACTGTAATCCCCCCGCACTCTCACTCACTGTAATCCCCCCGCACTCTCAGTCACTGTAACCCCCGCACACCCTCACTCACTGTAACCCCCCCACACTCTCATTCACTGTAAACCCCCACACGCTCACTCATAGTCACTCCCCACACTCTCACTCACTGTAACCCCCCCGCCAGACTCTCACTCACTGTAACCCCCCCACACTCTCACTCACTGTAACCCCGCTCCGAGCACTCACTCACTATAACCTACCCACACTCTCACTCGCTGTAGCCCCCCACACTCTCAGTCACTGTAACCCCCCCGCACTCTCACTCACTGTAACCACGCACCCTCACTCACTGTAATCCCGCCCCCACACTCTCGCTCACTGTAACCCCCCTCCCCACACTCTGACTCACTGTAATCCCGCCCCCACACTCTCCCTCACTGTAACCCCCGCACTCTCACTCACTGTAACCCCCCCACACTCACACTCACTGTTACCCCCCCCGAGCACTCACTCACTGTAACCCCCCAACACTCTCGTTCACTGTCACCCTCCCACACTCTCACTCACTGAAACCTCCCCACACTCTCACTCACTGTAACACCCCTACACTCTCATTCACTGTAACCCCCCCACACTCTCACTCACTGTAACCCCCCCACACACTCACTCACTGTTACCCCCCGCACTCTCACTCACTGTAACCCACGGCCCCCCCCCCGCACTCTCACTCACTGTAACCCCCCCACACTCTCACTCACTGTAACCACCCACAAACTCTCACGCACTATGACCCTCAACACTCTCACTCACTGTAACCCCCCTACACTCTCACTCACTGCAACACCCCCACACTCTCACTCACAGTAACCCCCCCGCACTCTCACTCACTGTAACGCTCTCGACACTCCCACTCACTGTAACACCCACGCACTCTCACTCACTGTAACCCCACTACACACTCATTCACTGCAACCCCCCGCACTCTCACTCACTGTAACCTCCCCACACTCTCACTCACTGGAACCCCCCGCACTCTCACTCACTGTAATCCCCCCGCACTCTCACTCACTGTAAACCCCCGCACTCTCACTCACTGTAATGCCCCCGCACTCTCACTCACTGTAATGCCCCCGCACTCTCACTCACTGTAACCCCCGCACTCTCACTCACTGTAACCCCCCCACACTCTCACTCACTGTAACCCCCCCAGACTCTCACTCACTGTAACCCCCCCCACACTCTCACTCACTGTAACCCCCCCCCCCACACTCTCACTCACTGTAACCCCCCCACACTCTCACTCACTGTAACCCCCCCACACTCTCACTCACTGTAACCCCCCCCCACACTCTCACTCACTGTAACACCCCCACACTCTCACTCACTGGAACCCCCCCCGCACTCTCACTCACTGTAACCCCCCGCACTCTCACTCACTGTAAACCCCCGCACTCTCACTCACTGTAAACCCCCCACACTCTCACTCACTGTAAACCCCCCACACTCTCACTCACTGTAATCCCCCCGCACTCTCACTCACTGTAACCCCCGCACACCCTCACTCACTGTAACCCCCCCACACTCTCATTCACTGTAAACCCCCACACGCTCACTCATAGTCACTCCCCACACTCTCACTCACTGTAACCCCCCCACACTCTCACTCACTGTAACCCCGCTCCGAGCACTCACTCACTATAACCCCCCCACACTCTCACTCGCGGTAGCTCCCCACACTCTCAGTCACTGTAACCCCCCCGCACTCTCACTCACTGTAACCACGCACCCTCACTCACTGTAATCCCGCCCCCACACTCTCGCTCACTGTAACCCCCGCGCTCTCACTCACTGTAACCCCCCCACACTCACACTCACTGTTACCCCCCCCCGAGCACTCACTCACTGTAACCCCCCAACACTCTCGTTCAGTGTCACCCTCCCACACTCTCACTCACTGAAACCTCCCCACACTCTCACTCACTGTAACACCCCTACACTCTCATTCACTGTAACCCCCCCACACTCTCACTCACTGTAACCCCCCCACACACTCACTCACTGTTACCCCACCACACTATCACTCACTGTAACCCCCGCACACCCTCACTCACTGTAATACCCCCGCACTCTCACTCACTGTAATCCCCCCGCACTCTCACTCACTGTAACCCTCCCGACACTCCCACTCACTGTAACACCCAAGCACTCTCACTCACTGTAACTCCCCCCACACTCTCACTGTAACCCCCCCCACACTCTCACTCACCGTAAACCCCCCACACACTCACTCACTGCAACCCCCCGCACTCTCACTCACTGGAACCCCCCGCACTCTCACTGACTGTAATCCCCCCACACTCTCACTCACCGTAAACCCCCCACACACTCATTCACTGCAACCCCCCGCACTCTCACTCACTGGAACCCCCCGCACTCTCACTGACTGTAATCCCCCCGCACTCTCACTCACTGTAAACCCCCGCACTCTCACTCACTGTAAACCCCCGCACTCTCACTCACTGCAACCCCCCGCACTCTCACTCACTGGAACCCCCCGCACTCTCACTGACTGTAATCCCCCCGCACTCTCACTCACTGTAATGCCCCCGCACTCTCACTCACTGTAACCCCCGCACTCTCACTCACTGTAACCCTCCCACACTCTCACTCACTGTAACCCCCCCACACTCTCACTCACTGTAACCCCCCCCCACACTCTCACTCACTGTAACCCCCCCCCCACACTCTCACTCACTGTAACCCCCCCACACTCTCACTCACTGTAACCCCCCCACACTCTCACTCACTGTAACCCCCCCCCACACTCTCACTCACTGTAACCCCCCCCCACACTCTCACTCACTGGAACCCCCCCCCGCACTCTCACTCACTGTAACGCCCCGCACTCTCACTCACTGTAAACCCCCGCACTCTCACTCACTGTAAACCCCCCACACTCTCACTCACTGTAATCCCCCCGCACTCTCACTCACTGTAACCCCCCTGCACACCCTCACTCACTGTAACCCCCCCACACTCTCATTCACTGTAAACCCCCACACGCTCACTCATAGTCACTCCCCACACTCTCACTCACTGTAACCCCCCCGCCAGACTCTCACTCACTGTAACCCCCCAACACTCTTACTCACTGTAACCCCGCTCCGAGCACTCACTCACTATAACCCCCCCACACTCTCACTCGCTGTAGCCCCCCACACTCTCAGTCACTGTAACCCCCCCGCATTCTCACTCACTGTAACCCCGCACCCGCACCCTCACTCACTGTAATCCCGCCCCCACACTCTCGCTCACTGTAACCCCCCTCCCCACACTCTGACTCACTGTAATCCCGCCCCCACACTCTCCCTCACTGTAACCCCCGCACTCTCACTCACTGTAACCCCCCCAAACTCACACTCACTGTTACCCCCCCCGAGCACTCACTCACTGTAACCCCCCAACACTCAGTGTCACCCTCCCACACTCTCACTCACTGAAACCTCCCCACACTCTCACTCACTGTAACACCCCGACACTCTCATTCACTGTAACCCCCCCACACTCTCACTCACTGTAACCCCCCCACACACTCACTCACTGTAACCCCCTACACTCTCACTCACTGTAAACCCCCGCACTCACTCACTGTAAACCCCCCACACTCTCACTCACTGTAAACCCCCCACACTCTCACTCACTGTAATCCCCCCGCACTCTCACTCACTGTAACCCCCGCACACCCTCACTCACTGTAATGCCCCCGCACTCTCGCTCACTGTAACCCCCGCACTCTCACTCACTGTAACCCCCCCACACTCTCACTCACTGTAACACCCCCACACTCTCACTCACTGTAACACCGCCACACTCTCACTGTAACCCCCCCCACACTCTCACTCACCGCTAACCCCCCACACTCTCACTCACTGTAACCCTCCCGACACTCCCACTCACTGTAACACCCAAGCACTCTCACTCACTGTAACCCCACTACACACTCACTCACTGCAACCCCCCGCACTCTCACTCACTGTAACCTCCCCACACTCTCACTCACTGGAACCCCCCGCACTCTCACTCACTGTAATCCCCCCGCACTCTCACTCACTGTAATCCCCCCGCACTCTCACTCACTGTAAACCCCCGCACTCTCACTCACTGTAATGCCCCCGCACTCTCACTCACTGTAATGCTCCCGCACTCTCACTCACTGTAACCCCCGCACTCTCATTCACTGTAACCCTCCCACACTCTCACTCACTGTAACCCCCCCACACTCTCACTCACTCTAACCCCCCCCCACACTCTCACTCACTGTAACCCCCCCCCACACTCTCACTCACTGTAACCCCCCCACACTCTCACTCACTGTAACCCACCCACACTCTCACTCACTGTAACCCCCCCCCACACTCTCACTCACTGTAACACCCCCACACTCTCACTCACTGGAACCCCCCCCCGCACTCTCACTCACTGTAACCCCCCGCACTCTCACTCACTGTAAACCCCCCACACTCTCACTCACTGTAAACCCCCCACACTCTCACTCACTGTAAACCCCCCACACTCTCACTCACTGTAATCCCCCCGCACTCTCACTCACTGTAACCCCCGCACACCCTCACTCACTGTAACCCCCCCACACTCTCATTCACTGTAAACCCCCACACGCTCACTCATAGTCACTCCCCACACTCTCACTCATTGTAACCCCCCCGCCAGACTCTCACTCACTGTAACCCCCCCACACTCTCACTCACTGTAACCCCGCTCCGAGCACTCACTCACTATAACCCCCCCACACTCTCACGCACTGTAACCCCCCCGCACTCTCACTCACTGTAACCCCCCCCACACTCTCACTCACTGTAACCCCGCCCCCGCACTCTCACTCACTGTAATCCCGCCCCCACACTCTCACTCACTGTAACCCCCCTCCCCACACTCTCATTCACTGTAACCCACACACTCTCCCTCACTGTGACCCCCGCACTCTCACTCACTGTAACCCCCCAACACTCTCGTTCAGTGTCACCCTACCACACTCTCACTCACTGTAACCCCCCCACACTCTCACTCACTGAAACCCCCCCACACTCTCACTCACTGTCACCCCCCCACTCTCACTCACTGTTACCTCCCCCCCCCCCCCCCCCCCCCCCCGAGCACTCACTCACTGTAACCACCCCACACTCTCACTCACTGGAAACACCCACACTCTCACTCACTGGAAACACCCACACTCTCACTCACCGTAACCCCCCCACACTCTCACTCACTGTCACCCCCCACACTCTCACTCACTGTCACCCCCCACACTCTCACTCACTGTTACCCCCCCCACACTCTCACTGACTGTAACCCCCCTCCCCACACTCTCACTCACTGTAATCCCGACCCCACACTCTCCCTCACTGTAAGCCCCGCACTTTCACTCACTGTAACACCCCCCACACTCTCACTCACTGTTACCCCCCCCCCGAGCACTCACTCACTGTAACCCCCCAACACTCTCGTTCACTGTAAGCCGCCCACACTCTCACTCACTGTAACCCCCCCACACTCTCACTCACTGTCACCCCCCCACTCTCACTCACTGTTACCCCTCCCCCCCCACCCCCCCGAGCACTCACTCACTGTAACCACCCCACACTCTCACTCACCGGAAACCCCCACACTCTCACTCACTGGAAACCCCCACACTCTCACTCACTGTAAACCCCCCACACTCTCACTCACTGTAACCCCCCCACACTCTCACTCACTGTAAACCCCCCACACTCTCACTCACTGTAACCCCCCCACACTCTCACTCACTGTAACCCCCCCACACTCTCACTCACTGTAAACCCCCCACACTCTCACTCACTGTAACCCCCCCACACTCTCACTCACTGTAATCCCCCACACTCTCACTCACTGTAAACCCCCACACTCTCACTCACTGTAAACCCCCACACTCTCACTCACTGTAAACCCCCACACTCTCACTCACTGTAAACCCCCACACTCTCACTCACTGTAACCCCCCCCACACGCTCACTCACTGTAACCCCCCCCACACTCTCACTCACTGTAATCCCCCCCACACTCTCACTCACTGTAACCCCCCCCACACTCTCACTCACTGTAACCCCCCCACACTCTCACTCACTGTCATCCCCCCACACTCGCACTCACTGTAACCCCCCCCACGCTCTCACTCAATGTAACCCCCCCACACTCTCAGTCACTGTAACCCCCCCCCCACGCTCACAGTCACTGTAACCCCCCCACACTCTCACTCACTGTAACCCCCCCACACTCTCACTCACTGTAACCCCCCCACACTCTCACTCACTGTAACCCCCCCACACTCTCACTCACTGTAACCCCCCCACACTCTCACTCACTGTAATACCCCCACACTCTCACTCACTGTAATACCCCCACACTCACACTCACTGCCACCCCCCCCACACTCACACTCACTGTCACCCCCCCCACACTCACACTCACTGTCACCCCCCCACACTCACACTCACTGTTACCCCCCCGAGCACTCACTCACTGTAACCCGGCAACACTCTCGTTCACTGTAACCCGCACACACTCTCACTCACTGAAACCCCCCCACACTCTCACTCACTGTCCCCCCCCCTTCTCACTCACTGTTAACCCTCCCCCCCCCCCCCCCCCCCCGCCACCCCGAGCACTCACTCACTGTAACCACCCCACACTCTCACTCACCGGAAACCCCCACACTCTCACTCACCGGAAACCCCCACACTCTCACTCACTGTAAACCCCCCACACTCTCACTCACTGTAACCCCCCCACACTCTCACTCACTGTAACCCCCCCACACTCTCACTCACTGTAATCCCCCCACACTCTCACTCACTGTAACCCCCCCACACTCTCACTCACTGTAACCCCCCCACACTCTCACTCACTGTAACCCCCCCACACTCTCACTCACTGTAATACCCCCACACTCACACTCACTGCCACCCCCCCCACACTCACACTCACTGTCACCCCCCCCACACTCACACTCACTGTCACCCCCCCACACTCACACTCACTGTTACCCCCCCGAGCACTCACTCACTGTAACCCGGCAACACTCTCGTTCACTGTAACCCGCACACACTCTCACTCACTGAAACCCCCCCACACTCTCACTCACTGTCCCCCCCCCTTCTCACTCACTGTTAACCCTCACCCCCCCCCCCCCCCCCCCCCCCCCCGCCACCCCGAGCACTCACTCACTGTAACCACCCCACACTCTCACTCACCGGAAACCCCCACACTCTCACTCACCGGAAACCCCCACACTCTCACTCACTGTAAACCCCCACACTCTCACTCACTGTAACCCCCCCACACTCTCACTCACTGTAACCCCCCCACACTCTCACTCACTGTAATCCCCCACACTCTCACTCACTGGAAACCCCCTCACTCTCACTCACTGTAATCCCCCCCACACTCTGACTCACTGTAACCCCCCCCACACTCTCACTCCCTGTAACCCTCCGACACTCTCACTCACTGTCATCCCCCCACACTCGCACTCACTGTAACCCCCCCCCCACGCTCTCACTCAATGTAACCCCCCCACGCTCTCAGTCACTGTAAACCCCCCCACGCTCTCAGTCACTGTAGCCCCCCCACGCTCTCACTCACTGTAACCCCCCCACACTCTCACTCACTGTAACCCCCCCACACTCTCACTCACTGTAACCCCCCCACACTCTCACTCACTGTAACACCCCCACACTCTCACTCACTGTAACACCCCCACACTCACACTCACTGTCACCCCCCCCACACTCACACTCACTGTCACCCCCCCCCCCAAACTCTCACTCACTGTAACACCCCCACACTCTCACTCACTGTAACCCCCACACACTCTCACTCACTGTCATCCCCCACACTCGCAGTCACTGTAACCCCCCCACGCTCTCACTCAATGTAACCCCCCCACACTCTCACTCACTGTAACCCCCCTACACTCTCACTCACTGTAACCCCCCCACACTCTCACTCACTGTAACCCCCCCACACTCTCACTCACTGTAACCCCCCCACACTCTCACTCACTGTAATACCCCCACACTCACACTCACTGTAACCCCCCCACACTCTCACTCACTGTGACCCACCCCCCCGAGCACTCACTGTAACCCCCCAACACTCTCGTTCACTGTAACCCGCCCACACTCTCACTCACTGTAACCCCCCCACACTCTCACTCACTGTCGCCCCCCGAGCACTCACTCACTGTAACCCCCCCCGCACTCTCACTCACTGTAACCCCCCCCGCACTCTCACTCACTGTAACCCCCCCGCACTCTCACTCACGGTAACGCCCCCGCACTCTCACTCACGGTAACCCCCCCGCACTCTCACTCACTGTAACCCCCCGCACTCTCACTCACTGTAACCCCCCCGCACTCTCACTCACTGTAACCCCCCCGCACTCTCACTCACTGTAACCCCCCCGCACCCTCACTCACTGTAATCCCGCCCCCACACTCTCACTCACTGTTACCCCCCCCCCGAGCACTCACTCACTGTAACCCCCCAACACTCTCGTTCACTGTAAGCCGCCCACACTCTCACTCACTGTAACCCCCCCACACTCTCACTCACTGTCACCCCCCCACTCTCACTCACTGTTACCCCTCCCCCCCCACCCCCCGAGCACTCACTCACTGTAACCACCCCACACTCTCACTCACCGGAAACCCCCACACTCTCACTCACTGGAAACCCCCACACTCTCACTCACTGTAAACCCCCCACACTCTCACTCACTGTAACCCCCCCACACTCTCACTCACTGTAAACCCCCCACACTCTCACTCACTGTAACCCCCCCACACTCTCACTCACTGTAACCCCCCCACACTCTCACTCACTGTAAACCCCCCACACTCTCACTCACTGTAACCCCCCCACACTCTCACTCACTGTAATCCCCCACACTCTCACTCACTGTAAACCCCCACACTCTCACTCACTGTAAACCCCCACACTCTCACTCACTGTAAACCCCCACACTCTCACTCACTGTAAACCCCCACACTCTCACTCACTGTAACCCCCCCCACACGCTCACTCACTGTAACCCCCCCCACACTCTCACTCACTGTAATCCCCCCCACACTCTCACTCACTGTAACCCCCCCCACACTCTCACTCACTGTAACCCCCCCACACTCTCACTCACTGTCATCCCCCCACACTCGCACTCACTGTAACCCCCCCCACGCTCTCACTCAATGTAACCCCCCCACACTCTCAGTCACTGTAACCCCCCCCCCACGCTCACAGTCACTGTAACCCCCCCACACTCTCACTCACTGTAACCCCCCCACACTCTCACTCACTGTAACCCCCCCACACTCTCACTCACTGTAACCCCCCCACACTCTCACTCACTGTAACCCCCCCACACTCTCACTCACTGTAATACCCCCACACTCTCACTCACTGTAATACCCCCACACTCACACTCACTGCCACCCCCCCCACACTCACACTCACTGTCACCCCCCCCACACTCACACTCACTGTCACCCCCCCACACTCACACTCACTGTTACCCCCCCGAGCACTCACTCACTGTAACCCGGCAACACTCTCGTTCACTGTAACCCGCACACACTCTCACTCACTGAAACCCCCCCACACTCTCACTCACTGTCCCCCCCCCTTCTCACTCACTGTTAACCCTCCCCCCCCCCCCCCCCCCCGCCACCCCGAGCACTCACTCACTGTAACCACCCCACACTCTCACTCACCGGAAACCCCCACACTCTCACTCACCGGAAACCCCCACACTCTCACTCACTGTAAACCCCCCACACTCTCACTCACTGTAACCCCCCCACACTCTCACTCACTGTAACCCCCCCACACTCTCACTCACTGTAATCCCCCCACACTCTCACTCACTGTAACCCCCCCACACTCTCACTCACTGTAACCCCCCCACACTCTCACTCACTGTAACCCCCCCACACTCTCACTCACTGTAATACCCCCACACTCACACTCACTGCCACCCCCCCCACACTCACACTCACTGTCACCCCCCCCACACTCACACTCACTGTCACCCCCCCACACTCACACTCACTGTTACCCCCCCGAGCACTCACTCACTGTAACCCGGCAACACTCTCGTTCACTGTAACCCGCACACACTCTCACTCACTGAAACCCCCCCACACTCTCACTCACTGTCCCCCCCCCTTCTCACTCACTGTTAACCCTCACCCCCCCCCCCCCCCCCCCCCCCCCGCCACCCCGAGCACTCACTCACTGTAACCACCCCACACTCTCACTCACCGGAAACCCCCACACTCTCACTCACCGGAAACCCCCACACTCTCACTCACTGTAAACCCCCCACACTCTCACTCACTGTAACCCCCCCACACTCTCACTCACTGTAACCCCCCCACACTCTCACTCACTGTAATCCCCCACACTCTCACTCACTGGAAACCCCCTCACTCTCACTCACTGTAATCCCCCCCACACTCTGACTCACTGTAACCCCCCCCACACTCTCACTCCCTGTAACCCTCCGACACTCTCACTCACTGTCATCCCCCCACACTCGCACTCACTGTAACCCCCCCCCCACGCTCTCACTCAATGTAACCCCCCCACGCTCTCAGTCACTGTAAACCCCCCCACGCTCTCAGTCACTGTAGCCCCCCCACGCTCTCACTCACTGTAACCCCCCCACACTCTCACTCACTGTAACCCCCCCACACTCTCACTCACTGTAACCCCCCCACACTCTCACTCACTGTAACACCCCCACACTCTCACTCACTGTAACACCCCCACACTCACACTCACTGTCACCCCCCCCACACTCACACTCACTGTCACCCCCCCCCCCCAAACTCTCACTCACTGTAACACCCCCACACTCTCACTCACTGTAACCCCCACACACTCTCACTCACTGTCATCCCCCCACACTCGCAGTCACTGTAACCCCCCCACGCTCTCACTCAATGTAACCCCCCCACACTCTCACTCACTGTAACCCCCCTACACTCTCACTCACTGTAACCCCCCCACACTCTCACTCACTGTAACCCCCCCACACTCTCACTCACTGTAACCCCCCCACACTCTCACTCACTGTAATACCCCCACACTCACACTCACTGTAACCCCCCCACACTCTCACTCACTGTGACCCACCCCCCCGAGCACTCACTGTAACCCCCCAACACTCTCGTTCACTGTAACCCGCCCACACTCTCACTCACTGTAACCCCCCCACACTCTCACTCACTGTCGCCCCCCGAGCACTCACTCACTGTAACCCCCCCCGCACTCTCACTCACTGTAACCCCCCCCGCACTCTCACTCACTGTAACCCCCCCGCACTCTCACTCACGGTAACGCCCCCGCACTCTCACTCACGGTAACCCCCCCGCACTCTCACTCACTGTAACCCCCCCGCACTCTCACTCACTGTAACCCCCCCGCACTCTCACTCACTGTAACCCCCCCGCACTCTCACTCACTGTAACCCCCCCGCACCCTCACTCACTGTAATCCCGCCCCCACACTCTCACTCACTGTAACCCCCCTCCCCACACTCTCACTCACTGTAATCCCGCTCCCACACTCTCCCTCACTGTAACCCCCACACTCTCCCTCACTGTAACCCCCGCACTCTCACTCACTGGTAGCCCCCACACGCACACTCACTGTAACCTCCCCACACTCACACTCACTGTCACCCCCCCCACACTCACACTCACTGTCACTCCCCCCACACTCACACTCACTGTAAACCCCCCGCACTCTCACTCACTGTAACCCCCCCACACTCACTCACTGTAATCCCCCACACTCTCACTTACTGTAAACCCCCACACTCTCACTCACTGTAACCCCCCCTACACTCTCACTCAGTGTAACACCCCCCCCGCACTCTCACTCACTGTAATCCGCCACACACTCTCACTCACTGTAACCCCCCCCACACTCTCACTCACTGTCATCCCCCCACACTCTCACTCACTGTCATCCCCCACACGCTCTCACTCACTGTAACCCCCCCCACGCTCTCACTCAATGTAACCCCCCCACGCTCTCAGTCACTGTAACCCCCCCCACGCGCTCAGTCACTGTAACCCCCCCACGCTCTCACTCACTGTAACCCCCCCACACTCTCACTCACTGTAACCCCCCCACACTCTCACTCACACTGTAATCCCCCCACACTCTCACTCACTGTAATCCCCCCACACTCTCACTCACTGTAACCCCCCCACACTCTCACTCACTGTAACCCCCCCACACTCTCACTCACTGTAACCCCCCCACACTCTCACTCACTGTATCACCCCCACACTCACACTCACTGTAACCCCCCACACTCACACTCACTGTAACCCCCCCACACTCTCACTCACTGTAACCCCCCCACACTCTCACTCACTGTAGCCCCCCCACACTCTCACTCACTGTAGCCCCCCCGCCAGAATCTCACTCACTGTAACCCCCCCACACTCTCACTCACTGTAACCCCCCCACACTCTCACTCACTGTAACACCCCCACACTCACACTCACTGTAACCCCCCCACACTCTCACTCACTGTAACCCCCCACACTCTCACTCACTGTAACCCCCCACACTCTCACTCACTGTAACCCCCCCACACTCTCACTCACTGTAACCCCCCCACACTCTCACTCACTGTAACCCACCCACACTCACACTCACTGTAACACCCCCACACTCACACTCACTGTAACCCCCCCACACTCTCACTCACTGTAACCCCCCACACTCTCACTCACTGTAACCCCCCACACTCTCACTCACTGTAACCCCCCCACACTCTCACTCACTGTAACCCCCCCACACTCTCACTCACTGTAATCCCCCCACACTCTCACTCACTGTAACCCCCCCACACTCTCACTCACTGTAACACCCCCACACTCTCACTCACTGTAACACCCCCACACTCACACTCACTGTAACCCCCCACACTCTCACTCACTGTAACCCCCCCCACACTCTCACTCACTGTAACCCCCCCACACTCTCACTCACTGTCATCCCCCCACACTCGCACTCACTGTAACCCCCCTCACGCTCTCACTCAATGTAACCCCCCCACACTCTCAGTCACTGTAACCCCCCCCCCCACGCTCACAGTCACTGTAACCCCCCCACACTCTCACTCACTGTAACCCATCCACACTCTCACTCACTGTAACCCCCCCACACTCTCACTCACTGTAACACCCCCACACTCTCACTCACTGTAACCCCCCCACACTCTCACTCACTGTAATACCCCCACACTCTCACTCACTGTAATACCCCCACACTCACACTCACTGCCACCCCCCCCACACTCACACTCACTGTCACCCCCCCCACACTCACACTCACTGTCACCCCCCCACACTCACACTCACTGTTACCCCCCCGAGCACTCACTCACTGTAACCCGGCAACACTCTCGTTCACTGTAACCCGCACACACTCTCACTCACTGAAACCCCCCCACACTCTCACTCACTGTCCCCCCCCCTTCTCACTCACTGTTAACCCTCCCCCCCCCCCCCCCGCCCCCCCCCCCGCCACCCCGAGCACTCACTCACTGTAACCACCCCACACTCTCACTCACCGGAAACCCCCACACTCTCACTCACCGGAAACCCCCACACTCTCACTCACTGTAAACCCCCCACACTCTCACTCACTGTAACCCCCCCACACTCTCACTCACTGTAACCCCCCCACACTCTCACTCACTGTAATCCCCCCACACTCTCACTCACTGTAACCCCCCCGCACTCTCACTCACTGTAACCCCCCCGCACTCTCACTCACTGTAACCCCCCCGCACTCTCACTCACTGTAACCCCCCCGCACCCTCACTCACTGTAATCCCGCCCCCACACTCTCACTCACTGTAACCCCCCTCCCCACACTCTCACTCACTGTAATCCCGCTCCCACACTCTCCCTCACTGTAACCCCCACACTCTCCCTCACTGTAACCCCCGCACTCTCACTCACTGGTAGCCCCCACACGCACACTCACTGTAACCTCCCCACACTCACACTCACTGTCACCCCCCCCACACTCACACTCACTGTCACTCCCCCCACACTCACACTCACTGTAAACCCCCCGCACTCTCACTCACTGTAACCCCCCCACACTCACTCACTGTAATCCCCCACACTCTCACTTACTGTAAACCCCCACACTCTCACTCACTGTAACCCCCCCTACACTCTCACTCAGTGTAACACCCCCCCCGCACTCTCACTCACTGTAATCCGCCACACACTCTCACTCACTGTAACCCCCCCCACACTCTCACTCACTGTCATCCCCCCACACTCTCACTCACTGTCATCCCCCACACGCTCTCACTCACTGTAACCCCCCCCACGCTCTCACTCAATGTAACCCCCCCACGCTCTCAGTCACTGTAACCCCCCCCACGCGCTCAGTCACTGTAACCCCCCCACGCTCTCACTCACTGTAACCCCCCCACACTCTCACTCACTGTAACCCCCCCACACTCTCACTCACTGTAATCCCCCCACACTCTCACTCACTGTAATCCCCCCACACTCTCACTCACTGTAACCCCCCCACACTCTCACTCACTGTAACCCCCCCACACTCTCACTCACTGTAACCCCCCCACACTCTCACTCACTGTAACACCCCCACACTCACACTCACTGTAACCCCCCACACTCACACTCACTGTAACCCCCCCACACTCTCACTCACTGTAACCCCCCCACACTCTCACTCACTGTAGCCCCCCCACACTCTCACTCACTGTAGCCCCCCCGCCAGAATCTCACTCACTGTAACCCCCCCACACTCTCACTCACTGTAACCCCCCCACACTCTCACTCACTGTAACACCCCCACACTCACACTCACTGTAACCCCCCCACACTCTCACTCACTGTAACCCCCCACACTCTCACTCACTGTAACCCCCCACACTCTCACTCACTGTAACCCCCCCACACTCTCACTCACTGTAACCCCCCCACACTCTCACTCACTGTAACCCACCCACACTCACACTCACTGTAACACCCCCACACTCACACTCACTGTAACCCCCCCACACTCTCACTCACTGTAACCCCCCACACTCTCACTCACTGTAACCCCCCACACTCTCACTCACTGTAACCCCCCCACACTCTCACTCACTGTAACCCCCCCACACTCTCACTCACTGTAATCCCCCCACACTCTCACTCACTGTAACCCCCCCACACTCTCACTCACTGTAACACCCCCACACTCTCACTCACTGTAACACCCCCACACTCACACTCACTGTAACCCCCCACACTCTCACTCACTGTAACCCCCCCCACACTCTCACTCACTGTAACCCCCCCACACTCTCACTCACTGTCATCCCCCCACACTCGCACTCACTGTAACCCCCCTCACGCTCTCACTCAATGTAACCCCCCCACACTCTCAGTCACTGTAACCCCCCCCCCCACGCTCACAGTCACTGTAACCCCCCCACACTCTCACTCACTGTAACCCATCCACACTCTCACTCACTGTAACCCCCCACACTCTCACTCACTGTAACACCCCCACACTCTCACTCACTGTAACCCCCCCACACTCTCACTCACTGTAATACCCCCACACTCTCACTCACTGTAATACCCCCACACTCACACTCACTGCCACCCCCCCCACACTCACACTCACTGTCACCCCCCCCACACTCACACTCACTGTCACCCCCCCACACTCACACTCACTGTTACCCCCCCGAGCACTCACTCACTGTAACCCGGCAACACTCTCGTTCACTGTAACCCGCACACACTCTCACTCACTGAAACCCCCCCACACTCTCACTCACTGTCCCCCCCCCTTCTCACTCACTGTTAACCCTCCCCCCCCCCCCCCCCCCCCCCCCCCCCGCCACCCCGAGCACTCACTCACTGTAACCACCCCACACTCTCACTCACCGGAAACCCCCACACTCTCACTCACCGGAAACCCCCACACTCTCACTCACTGTAAACCCCCCACACTCTCACTCACTGTAACCCCCCCACACTCTCACTCACTGTAACCCCCCCACACTCTCACTCACTGTAATCCCCCCACACTCTCACTCACTGTAACCCCCCCACACTCTCACTCACTGTAACCCCCCCACACTCTCACTCACTGTAACCCCCCCACACTCTCACTCACTGTAATACCCCCACACTCACACTCACTGCCACCCCCCCCACACTCACACTCACTGTCACCCCCCCCACACTCACACTCACTGTCACCCCCCCACACTCACACTCACTGTTACCCCCCCGAGCACTCACTCACTGTAACCCGGCAACACTCTCGTTCACTGTAACCCGCACACACTCTCACTCACTGAAACCCCCCCACACTCTCACTCACTGTCCCCCCCCCTTCTCACTCACTGTTAACCCTCCCCCCCCCCCCCCCCCCCCCCCCCCCGCCACCCCGAGCACTCACTCACTGTTCACTCACCGGAAACCCCCACACTCTCACTCACCGGAAACCCCCACACTCTCACTCACTGTAAACCCCCCACACTCTCACTCACTGTAACCCCCCCACACTCTCACTCACTGTAACCCCCCCACACTCTCACTCACTGTAATCCCCCACACTCTCACTCACTGGAAACCCCCTCACTCTCACTCACTGTAATCCCCCCCACACTCTGACTCACTGTAACCCCCCCCACACTCTCACTCCCTGTAACCCTCCGACACTCTCACTCACTGTCATCCCCCCACACTCGCACTCACTGTAACCCCCCCCCCACGCTCTCACTCAATGTAACCCCCCCACGCTCTCAGTCACTGTAACCCCCCCCCCCCACGCTCACAGTCACTGTAACCCCCCCACACTCTCACTCACTGTAACCCATCCACACTCTCACTCACTGTAACCCCCCCACACTCTCACTCACTGTAACACCCCCACACTCTCACTCACTGTAACCCCCCCACACTCTCACTCACTGTAATACCCCCACACTCTCACTCACTGTAATACCCCCACACTCACACTCACTGCCACCCCCCCCACACTCACACTCACTGTCACCCCCCCCACACTCACACTCACTGTCACCCCCCCACACTCACACTCACTGTTACCCCCCCGAGCACTCACTCACTGTAACCCGGCAACACTCTCGTTCACTGTAACCCGCACACACTCTCACTCACTGAAACCCCCCCACACTCTCACTCACTGTCCCCCCCCCTTCTCACTCACTGTTAACCCTCCCCCCCCCCCCCCCCCCCCCCCCCCCGCCACCCCGAGCACTCACTCACTGTAACCACCCCACACTCTCACTCACCGGAAACCCCCACACTCTCACTCACCGGAAACCCCCACACTCTCACTCACTGTAAACCCCCCACACTCTCACTCACTGTAACCCCCCCACACTCTCACTCACTGTAACCCCCCCACACTCTCACTCACTGTAATCCCCCCACACTCTCACTCACTGTAACCCCCCCACACTCTCACTCACTGTAACCCCCCCACACTCTCACTCACTGTAACCCCCCCACACTCTCACTCACTGTAATACCCCCACACTCACACTCACTGCCACCCCCCCCACACTCACACTCACTGTCACCCCCCCACACTCACACTCACTGTCACCCCCCCACACTCACACTCACTGTTACCCCCCCGAGCACTCACTCACTGTAACCCGGCAACACTCTCGTTCACTGTAACCCGCACACACTCTCACTCACTGAAACCCCCCCACACTCTCACTCACTGTCCCCCCCCCTTCTCACTCACTGTTAACCCTCCCCCCCCCCCCCCCCCCCCCCCCCCCCCGCCACCCCGAGCACTCACTCACTGTAACCACCCCACACTCTCACTCACCGGAAACCCCCACACTCTCACTCACCGGAAACCCCCACACTCTCACTCACTGTAAACCCCCCACACTCTCACTCACTGTAACCCCCCCACACTCTCACTCACTGTAACCCCCCACACTCTCACTCACTGTAATCCCCCACACTCTCACTCACTGGAAACCCCCTCACTCTCACTCACTGTAATCCCCCCCACACTCTGACTCACTGTAACCCCCCCCACACTCTCACTCCCTGTAACCCTCCGACACTCTCACTCACTGTCATCCCCCCACACTCGCACTCACTGTAACCCCCCCCCCACGCTCTCACTCAATGTAACCCCCCCACGCTCTCAGTCACTGTAACCCCCCCCACGCTCTCAGTCACTGTAGCCCCCCCACGCTCTCACTCACTGTAACCCCCCACACTCTCACTCACTGTAACCCCCCCACACTCTCACTCACTGTAACCCCCCCACACTCTCACTCACTGTAACACCCCCACACTCTCACTCACTGTAACACCCCCACACTCACACTCACTGTCACCCCCCCCACACTCACACTCACTGTCACCCCCCCCCCCAAACTCTCACTCACTGTAACACCCCCACACTCTCACTCACTGTAACCCCCACACACTCTCACTCACTGTCATCCCCCCACACTCGCAGTCACTGTAACCCCCCCACGCTCTCACTCAATGTAACCCCCCACACTCTCACTCACTGTAACCCCCCCTACACTCTCACTCACTGTAACCCCCCCACACTCTCACTCACTGTAACCCCCCCACACTCTCACTCACTGTAACCCCCCCACACTCTCACTCACTGTAATACCCCCACACTCACACTCACTGTAACCCCCCCACACTCTCACTCACTGTGACCCACCCCCCGAGCACTCACTCACTGTAACCCCCCAACACTCTCGTTCACTGTAACCCGCCCACACTCTCACTCACTGTAACCCCCCCACACTCTCACTCACTGTCGCCCCCGAGCACTCACTCACTGTAACCCCCCACACTCTCACTCACTGTAACCCCCCCCGCACTCTCACTCACTGTAACCCCCCCGCACTCTCACTCACGGTAACGCCCCCGCACTCTCACTCACGGTAACCCCCCCGCACTTTCACTCACTGTAACCCCCCCGCACTCTCACTCACTGTAACCCCCCCGCACTCTCACTCACTGTAACCCCCCCGCACTCTCACTCACTGTAACCCCCCCGCACCCTCACTCACTGTAATCCCGCCCCCACACTCTCACTCACTGTAACCCCCCTCCCCACACTCTCACTCACTGTAATCCCGCTCCCACACTCTCCCTCACTGTAACCCCCACACTCTCCCTCACTGTAACCCCCGCACTCTCACTCACTGGTAGCCCCCACACGCACACTCACTGTAACCTCCCCACACTCACACTCACTGTCACCCCCCCCACACTCACACTCACTGTCACTCCCCCCACACTCACACTCACTGTAAACCCCCCGCACTCTCACTCACTGTAACCCCCCCACACTCACTCACTGTAATCCCCCACACTCTCACTTACTGTAAACCCCCACACTCTCACTCACTGTAACCCCCCCTACACTCTCACTCAGTGTAACACCCCCCCCGCACTCTCACTCACTGTAATCCGCCACACACTCTCACTCACTGTAACCCCCCCCACACTCTCACTCACTGTCATCCCCCCACACTCTCACTCACTGTCATCCCCCACACGCTCTCACTCACTGTAACCCCCCCCACGCTCTCACTCAATGTAACCCCCCCACGCTCTCAGTCACTGTAACCCCCCCCCACGCGCTCAGTCACTGTAACCCCCCCACGCTCTCACTCACTGTAACCCCCCCACACTCTCACTCACTGTAACCCCCCCACACTCTCACTCACTGTAATCCCCCCACACTCTCACTCACTGTAATCCCCCCACACTCTCACTCACGGTAACCCCCCCACACTCTCACTCACTGTAACCCCCCCACACTCTCACTCACTGTAACACCCCCACACTCACACTCACTGTAACCCCCCACACTCACACTCACTGTAACCCCCCCACACTCTCACTCACTGTAACCCCCCCACACTCTCACTCACTGTAGCCCCCCCACACTCTCACTCACTGTAGCCCCCCCGCCAGAATCTCACTCACTGTAACCCCCCCACACTCTCACTCACTGTAACCCCCCCACACTCTCACTCACTGTAACCCCCCCACACTCTCACTCACTGTAACACCCCCACACTCTCACTCACTGTAACACCCCCACACTCACACTCACTGTAACCCCCCCACACTCTCACTCACTGTAACCCCCCACACTCTCACTCACTGTAACCCCCCACACTCTCACTCACTGTAACCCCCCCACACTCTCACTCACTGTAACCCCCCCACACTCTCACTCACTGTAACCCACCCACACTCTCACTCACTGTAACACCCCCACACTCACACTCACTGTAACCCCCCCACACTCTCACTCACTGTAACCCCCCACACTCTCACTCACTGTAACCCCCCACACTCTCACTCACTGTAACCCCCCCACACTCTCACTCACTGTAACCCCCCCACACTCTCACTCACTGTAATCCCCCCACACTCTCACTCACTGTAACCCCCCCACACTCTCACTCACTGTAACACCCCCACACTCTCACTCACTGTAACACCCCCACACTCACACTCACTGTAACCCCCCACACTCACACTCACTGTAACCCCCCCACACTCTCACTCACTGTAACCCCCCCACACTCTCACTCACTGTAGCCCCCCCACACTCTCACTCACTGTAACCCCCCCGCCAGAATCTCACTCACTGTAACCCCCCCACACTCTCACTCACTGTAATCCCCCCACACTCTCACTCAGTGTAACCCCCGCAC